>NC_056746.1:798522523-798692523 GCF_019279795.1 Protopterus annectens
TACAGAAGTTTTCCTGATATGGGAGAACTTCTGTAAGCCCCAGAAACCTCACCATTACCATCAAACTGTATGGGAGATTTAGAAGGCCACGTCAGGGGGGATATGGGGATGTGGGAGATATACAAGCAGTAATCCCCAATTTTGAAGAGCAGATCTATTCCATTAAGCATGGCAAGTTTATTTATTTATTTATTATCATTTGTTAACCGGGTTGGTCCAACTGAGCCAAGGGCCCATTTTCAGTGGAGACCTGAGGAGAAAAGCTCCAGATACAATTTTAGTTAATCAAAAAAACCCAAACAAACAAGAAATAGCATTACATTAAGTAAATAAGTATTGCATTCAGTTGAGAGAAAAAAAACACAGAATACATTTGTACACTATATTAAAAATCAATCATGATAAAAAGCAAGGATAAGTCAAATACAGAAGTATTTACAAGAAACAAAATATATAGATGTAGAAAAGTAGTTATAATGAGAAAGAATAATGAAAAAGAGGATAAGAGGAAAGAGAGAGGAGGATGAAACAAAGAGTAAAGGTAAAAGGAAGAAGGAAAATAGGGTAGAAAGAAAGAAGCAGGGGGAAGAAACAGAGAGATTAGGGGAGAGGAAAAGACACATTAGGGTGATCTAAAGTAGATCTAAGAAGAAAGCAATTATAAGTCAGGCTTGAGCTTGGCATGGGCAAGACTAGGTTTTTTGAAGGTAGTGTTTGAGTTTGAGTTTGAATTGGAGCTTATGGCGGATACTTCTGATTTTAAGTGGAAGGGAGTTCCAAGTATGAGCAACAGAGCATTTATACAGGGACTTACCAGTATGTTTTGATGGTTTGCATGTGTCTAGGAGATGTTAGTCGGATGTGCGAAGTTGACGTTGATGGTTATATTGAGTGACAATATTAGAGATGGATGGACAGAAGGTGGGAGTGTAGAGAATTTAGTGTGTAATATGCAGTTGTGACAGAAGTAGTTGTTTTGGGAATTCAGGCCATGGTAGAGACTTAAGGGCGAGGTAGTGATGGGATTTGTAGGGAAGATTACAGGCAAATCTAGCTATTTTATTGTAACTTTGCTCTAATTTGGAGAGAAGTGATGACTGAACATTGGTGTGGACTGGTGCTGTGTACAGAAGGCAAGGTAATAGGAGGGATAGAGCAAGTGAGGGTTTGGAGGAGGGTGGAAAAAATTTGTGATTACGGTATAGGAGACCAGGTTTCTGGTGTTTGTTTTTTTATACTTTGATGTATATGTATGTATGTTGAATTTTAGTTTGTTATCGAGTATGATACCTAGTAATTTAGTGTGGGGTTCTGGTTTGATCATCGTATTGTTAAGGGAGGTAACAGAGAAAGTGGGTTTATGTTGTGCAAGTTCTTTTTGAAGGAAAAATAAAAGTTTAGTTTTTTTTAGGGTTTAGTATAAGTAGACTATTGTTGAGCCAGGTTTCTATAGATGCAAAGGTGTCTTGGGTGAGTGAGGAGGTCTGGAATACTATGGGCGATGGTAATAAGGATAGAGTCATCAGTATATTGTAACAGTGTGGATAGGGTGGGAGCAGAAGATAAACTATTAGTAAAGATACTGAACAAGAGAGGACCCAGAATAGAGCCTTGGAGGACACCTATGTTAACAGAAAGAAAAGGAGATGTGATATTTTGTCAGCGTATTGATTGTTTTCTATTAGCTAAGTAGCTGGAGAAGCAGTTTATAGTGGGGGAGGAGAGATGGAAGTCATGAAGCTTAGTTAACAGTTTGGAGTGCTTTGGAGATGCCACGGAATAAACAGGAGACTAGTAGGTTGTTGTAGCGGGCTTCTGCTACTGTTGGTGTGAAAGAGAGTAGTGCTGTTGAGATGCTGTGGTGGGGTCTGAAGCCATGTTGGGTGGTAGTAAGAAGGTTATTATCAAGCAGGTGTTTAGTTGAATGTGGACACACTTTTCTAGAATTTTGGAAAGGGGGGATAGTATAACAATGGGGCAACAGTTAGATGGATCAGTAGAGTTCCCTCCTTTGTGGAGAGGATAGTGTAGAAGGATTTCCATAATTCTGGGACAAGAGATTCAGTAATAGAGCAACTTATAATAACTGAGACCGAGTAAGCGATAGAACTATGAACAATTTTGAGAAAGTATGGAGGTAGATTATCAACAGAGGGAGAGCAGGGCTTAAGTTTACTCAGGTGGGATTTAATGAAGGCAGTGGGAATGGGTTGGAGTGAGAATGTATTTGAAGAAGGAGGAGTGGGGTGTAAAGGTGGAGAAGAGGCTGTGGTAGCATTTTGGGTTAGTTTTTGGATTGTTTCTATAAAGTAATTATTTAAAAGAGCTGCAGTCTCTGAGGCAGTGTTAAGGGAGAAAGGGGTAGGGGTAGGAGGCTTACCAGGGTGGAAGATGTTGTTGACTGTAGACCAGAATGTTTTAGGATTTTTTGGGTGGTTATTTTGGTTGGAAGCAAAGAAAGTATTTTTTATCTTTGATGAGTACATTTTTCCACATTTTAAGTTCTTTGTAATGCTGTAGTAAGGGAGGTGTTTTATTTTTTGACCCAAGTGTTCCAGGCAGTATCCATTTGATGCATGGTAAAGTGTCTTTGCTTAGTTAACCAGGAGACACATTTTGATTTTACCCTGATTTTCCTGGAAGGTGTCATACAGTTTAACACATCTAGGAATAACGTATTGAAAGTAGTTACAGCATTACTGAGGGGAAGGTTGCTTAGGAAGGACCAATTTAAGTTGGACAGGGTGGAGATGAATTTGTCTGGGTTAGAGTGAGTCAGATTGCAGGATTGCCTGTAATGGTGTTCTTTGGGAGGGTGTTGGGAGTATCTATGGATGTAGATAGGGGAATAGTCACTTAGAGAGTTAGGCATAGTACCAGGGTTATGGTAGAGCTTAGGATCCGAAGTAAGGATGCAGTCTATTATGGACCCAGAGGAAGAGTTATTGTGATTCCTAGTAGGGAAGGATATCAGTTGGTGGAAGCCGTACAGGTTTAGACTGTGAGAAGGAGATGATGAGGAAAGTGAGGCCCAATCTATGTTAACATTTCCGAGTATGATAGTTTCACAGGGAACATTTTGGGTGAGCCAGGAAAGGAAGTTTTCAAGAATAGGGATGTTGTTACTTGGGGGGAAGTATATAGATACAATGGCAATTTTCTTATAGGGGATGGGATTATAGTTTACAATTAGTATTTCTGCAGGAGCAAAGCAAGGACAGGGAGGAGAGAGAGAATAAGCTGGTTTGAGTAGAGGATGGCAACACCTCCACCTCTTTTGTTAGTTTGGTCTGTTGAGAAGATATTATAGCCTGGGGGAAGAATTTCTGCATTAGAGATGCTTTATACAGGTTTTAGAGAGGGTTAAGATTTGTGGGGAGTGGAGTTGGATCCAAGAGTGTAGTTCTGTTCTTTTATTGAATATGCTTTGGATATTACGTGAGTAGAAAGTTAGGGATTTATGTGATGAGCTGTGGACTTGGGGCTGTGCAGGAGAAGGTGTGGATGGAGGTATGTGATTGTGAGAGGTAGAGATGGGTGGCCCAGGGTTAGGGTGGACATCGCCATCCAGGAGTAGTGTATCAAAGAAAGTGAGTAACAAGGATAGTAGGTTTAGAGTAAAGGGAGTGTTGTGCTTTATACAAGTGGAAAGTGAATCATTGGGATATGTATTTACTGAGAAAAGGTAGGTGGGAGAGCTGGGAAATAGGTAGGGAGAGATAAGGAGTGTATGGGGGTAGATATGTGGGTAGTGGCTGGTAGAGAGATTTGGTGTTGGTGCTGTGTAATGTAATGGCATGTGGTAAGCTGTTGATAGTGATAGTAGGAGGAGAAGGGGGATCCTGACGTAGTAAGGTGGCATATTAGTGGTGCAGCCGGGTGACTGCATTGCTAACAGTAAGGGGTGTAAGGTCTGGGTAAGATGTAGGAGAGTAGTGAAGGAGGGACACAGCAGATGAGGGAAGAGGGAGTAGAAAAGGTGGGAGGGGTTGATGTTAGATGGGTGGAATTGGGTGGGTAAGGGGAGCGGTCAGAAAGGGAAGGGGAGGAGTATATTTGTAATGAAAGTGGGGATGGGTGGGTAGGAATGAGGGTAGGGTAGGGGAGTGGAGTGAGCCTGAGCATAGTGAGGGTGAATGAAGTGGGTACTGAACAGGGAGGGAGAAGCATAAGATGAAAGAAAAACAAACAGTAAAGGTAAGTAAGTACACAAGTAAAAACAGGGGGACCCTATGCAAGCTGGTAGGGGGAAAAACATATGCAGCAAAGGGTATTTGAGGTAGAAATACAAGACCTAGATGATAAAACTTTTTTAAAAAAAGTGACCAAATGAACCAACATAAGTTCCAAGTTTAGGTAGTATTTATATGTAGTTACGGGAGCTAGACAGCAGGTTTATCCTGCGGATTAAACTTAAAAATTCTTGTAGAACACTGCCATCTAGTGGTAGAAATGGATCAGTGCAGTGAGGGTTATGCCAAAAAAGATGGCAGAAAAAAAATATATATAGAGAGAACAATTTATGGCAAAAGGGGGGGGGTCCAAACGTGTGTGCAAGCCAGATAAATTACAAACTCTATTAAAGATTTACTTTTTAATGGTAACAGTGTAGGCTAGTACCTGCTTTATATTACAGTATGGGGTGTGTTCAGTTCCATTCTGTTTCACTGGGTGTTTTACGGGGATTCAGCTCAAGTGGAAATGTACATGTTAAATTGGGGAAAGCAGGTTTCCTTTGGGGTGTAGAGTAGGCTGAAAAAGAGAAGAAACAACACAGTTCTAAGCTAGGAGATTTTCTTTAGGGTGTAGAGTAGGTTGAAAAAGAGAAGAAACAACACAGTTATAAGCTAGGAGATGAGGTGTAGTATACACAAAAAAGGGAAAAGAGAGAAATGAAAGAAAAAGGGGAGAGGTTAATAAAGGGGAGTCAGGACAAAGTGAGGGGAGTAGGATACAAACTAGTGTGGTGAGACAAAATAGCGAGCAGATGGAGTTGGATGTAGATGGAGGAGTGAGAGGGAAATGTGAGAAAAACAGTGCAAAGAGTTATGAAGGCAGTAAAACGAATTTTATAGCACAAAGAGACAAATGTGCTATAAAGTGTAAGGGCAGAGCTGTAATCAAGTCTAGACTTTTAAAGTGTGTGTGTGTGTGTGTGTGTGTGTGTGTGTGTGTGTGTGTGTGTGTGTGTGTGTGTGTGTGTGTGTGTGTGTGTGTGTGTGTAATGCTCCAGTTAAGTGCTCTGTCCAGTTAAGTGACTTTGCTCATTGTCAAACCATGAACCTTTATTTATTATGAGCAGTCATGTGCCTTAAACCTCCACACCCAACTGCCAGGTCTCCTTTCATTTTTGTTCTTTTTTTTGCTGTTTTTGTAGATCACTAAGGATTACAGTCTTCCAAAGTTAGTAAGAGTTTCAGTGGTGCAACAGGTAGAATGCTTGCTTTGGGTGCAGAAGGCTGTGTGCTCTGTTCCCACACCAGGTAGAGCAATTGCTGACACTATTGTGCAGCATAAAGGAAAGGGGCGTGGCACTCCTGAGTGTGTCCTCCTTTGGATGAGATGTCTAGTAACAATGAACCTGTTGTCGGTCTGCCAGCTGTCCCCCATTATATATCACTAGCACACCTTTTTTATGTAACAAAGGCAATTTATTGTTCAGCAGACACTGAATTTGTAGCTGAAACACTGAAATACAACGTTGTTTGTCAGCAGCAACCTTTTCATTAGTTAAAGCTCTCTTTAATGTGGAATTATTTAGATGACTTTTACTTCTCCAGGGATTGTGCACATTGACTGATATTGATGGATTTAAAATTACAGCCATTGGAGTGGCCCTTTATGGCTGAAATGGTCTGAATTGGGCAGTTTGTCATTATTGGTCCACATATTTTGTTTTATTGCTTACTGGATAAATGTTTAAAACTGAAAATGTAAAACCCTTTCTAACAAGTGGTGTTGCATGATACAAGGACTGTAATTTAATACAATTAGGAAGATAAATCAAAGAGCATATGTATTTTTGCATGGTCGTAAAAATGTGTGCATGGAGCCCAAGGTTTGAAAATAGCTCAAAGGTACACTTAACTCTCCAGTGTAGGTTTCAGCAAATATGAGCTTTAGGGGCAGACAAGTTTATTGTTGCTCATGCTAAGTCAGTTTTAATTGTGAGACTATTGCTTTGTTTAGCAAATCAGTGTTTGTGCTATAATATTTGAAATAAAAGTTTTAAATTAAATTCAAATATCTGAAATAATTACTTGTAGAAGCAAAGAAGAAAATATCATGCACACTGACAGGTTTAAACAGAGTTTAATGTAATTGGTGAGAGATGGCCAAGTAATGGGGCACTATAATAGCTGGGGGGGGTTGGCAGGGTGGCCTGCTTATGGAGGGAGAGGGGTGCTGGCTGAGGGGGCCTGGCTGCGTGGGGTGATGTGCTAACTGGGTTGGGAGTAGCCCTGATCCATTACCCTGCCTAGGACCCCATTTGACTACAATCCGACTCTGACTGTCATCATGGAATGACAGCACCAAAGAGTGTATACCTGTCAATTTTAGAACTTCCTAATCTATAGTAAGAACTTCAAGTACTAAATCACAGAATTAATATTAAAGCAAACTACATAATATGATATTGAACTATACATCATAAACAAGTAAATGAAGTGCTTTTGTAATGTCATGCTGTTGTTAATGTCATGGGTGTATGAGGCACAGCCTCCTGAAAGTGTGCTTTGTAGTTAACTAATGTTGTTACTAAAATGTTATTAAGTTAGTAAGCTGTGTGTGGTTTGAAGTGGGGCTGTCTCATATGAAGTTTGTGACATCATATCGGCTCTATGCAGTAATCCTTCTGCTGTTATATCATGGACAAGGGGCTGCCACCCCATTAAATCCCCACTAATTTAAGCAATATTATGCTTTTTATAACTAATTTGCCAAATAGACATGACTAAACATATAACAGCAACATTACATTACTAAAAGAAATAATTAAAACAGGTCAATAGACTAGTCTAGAAGTTTGCAGCATCATATTAGCATACTGCAGTGACATAATATTGTTATATCAAGATGGGAGAAGGGGATGCTGCTCCCTTACCCTCCCCATTACTTTAAGTAATATGCAGCAGTAATATTTCAAGTAATCAGTGGTTAAGGGGGTGGCAAACCCCCTTTAATATATGATATAATAGCAACATCACAATACTAAAAAAGTAGAGTTGAGATTTGCAATACCATATAACCACATTGCAGCAATATACTGTAATATTGTTGTTATGTTGTATAAGGAGGGTCCTTGTCCCCATAACCCCCTTTATTTTATACTAATATTTATTTATTTATTTTTATTTATTTTATTTTACATTTGTTAACCGGGATGGTCCGACTAGATGAGGTCCATTTACAGGGGAGGCCCGGGAAGAAAAGTTCCACTTAATTAATGCAACAGATAGTGATAATTATACATAATGTAAAAATCAAAGACATTGTTATTGAGCAGTATTTTGTGCTTAAGAGAACAGTACACATAGAAAGATCTTATCAACAATTTTTAACAGTGAACATTAAGTTAGTCATCAAATATCCAGACAGAGATCACAACAACATTACCATATGTCGAGGGGTACTATTTGTTCCTGGCATGTTTACTGAGGGCCTGATAATTGGAGATAAGAGTGAAAGACAGAGGTAGAATTTATTAGTCTTATGTGACACATGGACATAGCCAGGAACTAATAATATGAGCCTTAAGGGAGTGTTTGAATTGTTTGGTATTTGATGCAGAAGTTACTGAGGGAGGGAGATTATTCCAACATTTTGCTATAATGTGAGGAAATAGAGCTTTACCTGCTGTGTTGTTGGCTGTGGAGATAGTAAGGACTGATTTGTTGGCAGAGTGGAGTGGTCGATTTGGAATGTAGTTAGTTATTATTTCCCTAAGGGCTGGAGTTTTGTCAGGATATTTTAGGCTGTTATAAGCTATGACTAGTTGGTGATAGGTTAATAACTGTGGGAGCTCAAGCCACTGAAGTTGCCTAAGAGGTATACAATGGTGTGTTCTAAAGAGGGAAATATTTGCAAACTTGGCGATGTTGTTATAACATGACTCAAGTTTGTCAGGGTCAGACTTTCTAACATAGGTGAGAATTGGAGCTGCATACATTAGTGTGGAAAGAATGTGGGTTTGAGCTAGGGTGACCCGAGCTTCATCTGACAGAAAGTCTTTTTGTCTGTATGGGGACCCCATTTCTTGTATACCTTTTTAATAGTTTGAGAGATATGGATGTCAAAGTGTAGGCTGTCTATTTTGATGTGGAGAGAGGGTGAAATGACAGTTCCATTATTGGAGAAGCTGCAGAAGGAGAGTGGAGTGGTTTTAGATTTGTTTGGGGTAAACAGAAGTAGTTTAGTTTTGTTGGGATTTATGATAAGTTGAATATTTGTGATCCACCTTTCTACTGAGGCAAAAGATTCTTGGGCAAGATGCTGTAGGGCAGTAAGAGTTGGGGTGAAGCAGATCAGGGTGGAGTCATCTGCATACTGTATGAGTGAAGCCTGCACGGTAGAGGTATGTAAGTTATTAGTAAAGATAGAAAAGAGAAGTGGATCCAGTATAGAATCTTGAGGTACACCAATGGTAGTTGGTAGTAAACATGATATGACTCCTAGCCACTGGACAGCATGTTGTCAGTCTGATAGATAGTTTTTAAACCATGCAATAGTGTTTGGGGCAAAGGATAAAGAGATAAGAGTATCTATTAGAATGGAGTGGGAAACCATGTCAAATGCCTTAGAGAGGTCCAGGAATATAGCAGATACAAATCTGTTGTTATTCCTGTGTTGGTTCACTTGGTTTGTGAAAGAGAGAAGGGCTGAGGTTGTGCTGTGTTGTGGGTGGAAACCATGTTGGGTAGAGGAAAAGAGATTGTTAGAGTCAAGGAAATGCATGACTGAGAGTGTATGCATTTCTCAAGTATTTCTGATAAAGGAGACAGAATGGCTATGGAGCGATAGCTAGAGAAATCATAGGAATTTCTACCCTTATGAAGGGGAATAATGTAAGAGATTTTCCATAGTTGAGGGATATGGGATTCCTGTATGGAGCAGTTGATTATGACTGAGACTAGGTAGGATAGGGAGTCGGCAGCCAGTTTTAGGAAATTAGCAGGTATGCCATCTGCTGCAAGAGTAGTGGGTTTAAGTTTTAAGAGTTTTTTTTATTGTAGAGGTTGGGACAGGTGAGAATGTAAAGGGAAGTGAGTTGTTATGAGTTGTTGGTTTGGATGAGTAGCTATTTTTGGAAAGTTGAGTTGATAGTGATTTAATGGATTCAGTAAAGTGGTGATTAAATTGGGAGGCTATATTGCTATATGTTTTTGCAGAGGTGGAGGTGGGAGCTGGTGTTGAGGTTTTATCAGGTTTTAGTAGGGAGTTTATTGCATGCCAGAACTTTTGGGGGTTATTGGAGTGTTTGTTTTGTACATCTAGAAAGTAGTTCTATTTATCGAGCTTTGTTTGTTTTTTTACTTGATTCCTAAGGTGTTGATAGTTTTGTTTGGATATAGAAGTGTTATCTTTTTTCCAGGTTTTCCATGCCTTATCTCTGGTTTTTAATAGGGCTATTGTGGACTTGGTAAGCCATGGAGCATAGTTTTGCTTAGCTCTAATTTGTCTTACTGGGGCAACTGATTCGAGGATGTTAATAAGAGTAGTATTAAAATAGTCCACTGCTTGGTCTAGGTCAAGGCTGTGTAGTGGTTCCCAGTTACATTTTTTTAATATAGTGTTGAATTCTAGAGAGTTAACATTGCGATCATTTCTGACCTGTGTATAGACTGTAGGTTTAGGAAAATTAATAAGTTTTCATAGGAAGAAAGTAGGGAGATGGTCACTAAGTCCATCTGGTAGATTACCTACTTGGTAATTATGTTCAGGGTAGTTTACTAATGTCCAATCTAGTATAGATTCTTTATGGGATTTTTTTGTCAACTTTAGTAGATTCTTCAATGAGTTGAGAGAATTCATACAGGTTGATGTGGTGATTGGGGTTTGTAGAGTTGCAGGCTAGCCAATCAGTGTTTAGGTCACCTAATAAAATAGTCTCCTGTGGGAGATTATCTTTTGACCATTGTAGAATCTCCTCAATTATTGGAGAGTTGTTACCTGGAGGGAGGTATACACAAAAAATATTGATGCTCTTTTTCTTATTTACCAGTAGTACAGAGCCTATGATCTCAGGAGTATTAAATTTGGGTAGAGGGGTTAGTAGAGGTTGGAGACAGATTGTATTTTTATAAACAACTGCAATGCCCCCATCGTTTTTACCCATCCAATCTAGCGTAGGATATTATATACTGGAGGGAGGATTTCTTCATTCTGTGTGCTGGGTTTTAGCCAGGTTTCTGTTATGGTGAGAATGTCGGGGGTGTAGTGAGTTAAGAATGTGTGCAAGTGAGGAAGTTTATTTGATATACTGCGAGAGTTAAGATTAATGATGAGTAGATCTGCAGTGTATTTGTTTGGGGGTATGATGTTGCTTGGTCCTGGATTTGGATGAATATCATCAGAGCTGAGGAGGTATTTCTTTAGTGAATGTTGAAGCTTGACAGTTTCTAGAATGTCTACGTGGAGCTTACATGCTGTTTATCTAGTGCAGGATACTGGTACATACTTGTTACATAGTAATAGTATTATATTATCACTAAATAAAGAGTGGGCTATAGGAAAGCTTATGTGTGTTGTAACAGGTGTGATGGTATGTGTTGTACGGTAGGTGGTGTGTGATAGTGGTGTGTATGTGTGCAAGGATGTCATATAGGGTAGGGTTGTGAGGGTTAGTAGGAGAGATGAAAGTAAGGCCTGCATAGTTTGGGTTTTGTGTTATTTGGATGCAATGGGGTGTTGTTTAGATGAGAGTTAATCAGGGGGTGTGGCTAGGGTGGTTGCAGTTGAGTGGCTGTTGGGAGTGGTCAGGTGATATGGGGTTAGAATAAATGTAGATGTAGTGGGGGTGGGTGGTAAATGGTGGCTGGGTAGGGGAGCAGAGTGAGCCAAGCGGGGCTCAGCCACCACGAGACTACAGCTTTTAGGGTAATACATTAGTATCAACATAAGCATATGTACTTTCATAGCCCTACTACGTCTTACAGCATTTTTAAATCCATGAACATCAATATGTGAAAACACACATTTTGTAATGCAAATATATGAAGCCTATTACATTATATTAACATAGAAACTCTTGGATTATGTGCCTTCATATCCCTAGTACATGTTACAGCAGCTTTAAATCCATGAACATCAATATGTAAATGTGCATATTACGTAGGGCAAATATATGAAGCCTACTACTTTAGATTAACATAAAAACACTCAGATTAACAAAAAATACTCAGGCAGGCCTCTGTGCAGTTCAAATGAACATTAGAGCATATACTCAGTGTCTCTCAAGCTATATTACCTCTAAAATATACTATATGATTTGTTCAAACAACTATGTAGGGCAATAGATGAACCCTACTGCTTGGATTGACACAATTAAGATGCAGGAAGGCCTCTGTGCAGCTCAAATGAGCGATAGTGCATATCCATAGTTTCATTCTAGTTAAATAATTACAAAAAACATGAGTATATCAGGTATTCCAACAGCTTATTGCTGCAGCAGAGGCTCCGCATGCACTAGCAACTAGGGTGGAATGCAAGTAAGAAATGGCGCAAGATAGGGGGTTTAAAAAACCTCGCTTCTGTTTATGAGTGCTATGGTAACAGCGATCTGATTGGTGAAAGCCGTCTCCTCATGGCCTTACTCAGCCTCCATGAGACTACAGAAACAATCAGTGAGCTCTAATCAGGGAGAGCAGGAAGAAAAGCAGCCAAAGTGGGGTAAGTTCAGTATATCTGCTTCCCTTTGACTACTTGATAGAGCCTGAAGTATGTACTGGCAGGGAGGTAGTGGGGAAACTTAATCAAATACTACTAGTGTTGCGAGCTCCCGAGCAGACCACTACATTGCTAAATACAATTGAATTGCAATGAATTAAACAGATAATAACCTTGTTACTTTCTTTGTAAATGTCAGAGTTTAAAAAAATGAAGACTGCAGGAGGTTTAAATTAAATGCACAGCAGTCCCCTTAGGTCCCGAGCCGTTCATGGGGGTGTATTCAGTTAGGTGGGTAGATTAGGTGGAGATACCTTGTTACTTTCTTTGGAAATGCAGAGTTTAAAAAATGAAGACTGCAGGAGATTTAAATTAAATGCACAACAGCCTCTTTAGGTCCTGAGCCGTTTGTGGGGGTGGGTTCAGTTAAGTGCATAGATTAGGTGGAGATACCTTGTTACTTTCTTTGGAAATGTCAGAGTTTAAAAAATGAAGACTGCAGGAGGTTTAAATTAAATGCATAGCAGTCCCTTTAGGTCCCAAGCCATTCGTGGGGGTGAGTTCAGTTAGATGGGTAGATTAGGTGGAAATACCGCCGCAGCAGGGGCTCCGCATGCACTAGCAACTAGGGTGGAATGCAAATAAGTGATATGTCACAGTACCTTTTGAAGTAGTGGGAATTATGTGAGGGAGCATCCCTTTACATATATGATGTAAAAGTACCATGACATTACTAAAAAAAATACAAAAAAGTCAGCAAAGTGCTATTACTGTTACTGATTAAATTTGCTTTACAGTCATTCTTTTTTTAATATGATTTCAACTAAATGAGTATTGTTTTAGAAATGAAGATTCCACATGTTGATTCCAATACTACAGACTTTATTGTACAGTTTTATACATTACAATTTGATATTTCACTATCTTGCTCTGAGTAGTAATAGCTATGCGTAGAATGTGTGGAGTCCAGACAGGCATGGGAGGGGTTTGCTATTACACATCCTATTGGTTACTCTGCTCCACTGTTGGAATACTATCACCAATTGCTCTTCGTGTACTGCAGTGCTGCTAGAATGCAAGTCATTCTGATCTTGCAATTTTGTGTTATCATTCGTACAGCTGGTTCGATTCTAAGCTGAAGTACATTTCATGTAGAGCCTACATGTCCTCCCTGTGTTCGTGTGGGTTTCTTCGGGGTACTCTGGTTTACTCACACATTCCAAAGGCAGGCACTCTAAATTGATCATAGGTGTGTGTGTGTGTGTGTGTGTGTGTGTGTGTGTGTGTGTGTGTGTGTGTGTGTGTGTGTGTGTGTGTGTGTGTGTGTGTGTGTGTGTGTGTGTGTGTGTGTGTGTGTGTGTGTGTGTGTGTGTGTGGTGTAGAAGAACAGCCATGGCAGGGCTAATCAGCTGGTGGTGTGAACCTTGCCTCTTGATGATTGTCACTATTGAAGTGACACCCTGAATCCATGTGCAAAAATGGGAAAAAGGGGTTGTTGATGGTTGGATGAATTTGCACTGTGCTGCAAAGAAATTAGAACTCAGTAATTATGCTGCATCTATAGCTCTATGCTACTTGTCTTAATGTGCTAAAACACTTTGCACAGCACTGTCTGTAATGTTACTGTGTCTTTGGCCTTGCATCTTTGTCATTAACTCTTCTTCCTCTGGTTAGATTAACCTTCTAACTCTGTGCATTAACTGCACTCACATCATTTGCCCTCCTACTCCTCCTTTACCTCCAAATTTTGTTAATAGTTTATTTCCAATTTCTCGTCCTCAATTGTAATTCACTGTTAATGGCTCTTAGACTGTATAGTTGCTAGATTTTATTATTATTGTAGAATGTAGAATTTTTTTTACTGCAGAATGCTGCATAAAGTTGTATCATTTTTTTGCTTTGTATGTGTCTATGCTAATATGTTTGTCATTGTTACTGGAGCTTTTCTCCCCGGGCCTCCACTGAAAACGGGCTCTTTTTAGGCCCAGTAGACTTCCCCAGTCATCAAACTGAAATAATTGTTGTATCTTTCGGCTTTTCCTGGTTAGGGGTCGCCACAGCGGAACTCCGGGCCACTAATGATTGGCATTTTTAGATTTTTACTTACCGACTTGCCAGGCCTGATGCACAACCTTCAACAAGGGTATGCCCATTCATGCATGTCTCCACACAGAAGACGCTTTCGCTGAGAATCGAACAGGACAACGTCTTACTGTGAGGCGACAATGCTACCGCAGCACCACCACCGCAGCTTACCAAACTGAAATAAATATATAAATAATAATTAATAGGGTACCACATGTAGCACTTGCAATGCTAAGCAATTCTTACAGCATGAAACTGTGGTACAACTGTAGCTGTGTTTAAAGCTGTGTTGAAGTGCCACTAAGATATTGTGGCCATTCGTTTGTCACTTTTCAAAATGTTCTTGCATTAATGTAATATGGTAATACAGACACAAAGTAACAGTGGTAGTGCTGGTCAGAGGTCACTGCTGACATTTGTGCTGCACTGCTCCACAGTGAAATTACATCATAAACACTGGAGCATTAACTACTTCACAATGATTCATGATGGTGTCACAGTACCCTTGCAACTCTACATCACATTTAATTATATGTAACCATGCAGACAGTAAGTACAACATTTATAATTCACCCTTTGAAGCTCTGGGCTGTAGTTTTTGCCTTGTTGCAACTCCAGTAGATTTACAGGACAATGTACGGTGTCATTAGTTGTTTTGTTTTACAGGTTTTGCTTTGCTTGTAGAATACAATATGATTAATGCTATTACCTAACACTGCACTTTAGGTCTTTCTCATGCATTTCAACAACAGCGTACCAAAAATACTGTGGTGTTACTAAAACTGTGCCCCAGCAAGAAAAGTATGTGCTGAAGCTTAGCATCAAACAGCATCATTATATAAACAGCAGTGATGGAATACACAAGTAAAAAAGAAGTTATGTACTCACCATAACATTCCATGTGAGTTGTTCATCTCGCCTTCATTTTCACTGATGGGTTCGGAGCTGGCCCTAGGCTCCGACTCGGCCAAATATAAAAGCTTGAGGTCTTCAAGCAGCTCGTGGTCTACTCCCTATCCCATGATGCAGTGGTGCTTCCCTCAGATCTTGTTTGCAGTCAGCTATACTGACAGCTAAACTACCTTGGTAAGAAAAATAAGAATACAGTAGATAAGGACAAATTATCACCAAGATTTGTCTCAACTTCCCGGCCTTCAAGAAATTCATGGTAGGGGGTTGGTGGGTGGGACGTAAGAATGAAGGCGAGTTGAGCAACTCACATGGAATGTTATGGTGAGTACATAACTTCTTTATGTGAAGTTGTTCTATCTCGCCTTCATTCTCACTGATGGGTTAGCATCCCAAGCACCATCTTCTTGGGTGGCTCAGGGAAGTATATTCCTCAGAACCATGGAACCAAAGGAGGCCCTGTCCCTGGGGGGCCCTATCCAATTTGTAATGCGTGATAAAGGTATGAGGTGAAGATCACATGGCTGCTGCACAAATGGCATCTATAGGTAGTCTTGCCAGAAAGGCTGAAGATGTGGAAACAGCTCTAGTTGAGTGGGCCTTAACTTTATGATTTAGAGGCAAGTGACGCAAGCTATATGTGAAGGAAAAGCAATCTGACAACCATTTTGACAAAGTGTTTTTTACCACCGGAGTACCCTTTTTTGAATCTGAAAAGGAGACAAAACATTGTTCTGATTTTCTAAAGTCCTTAGTCCTGTCTAAATAAAATCGAAGTTGCCTATGGACGTCAAGTTTGTGCAGCATATATTCCATCTTGTTAGTATATTTGGGGAAAAACACAGGTAATTCTATAGTCTGGTTGAGGTTTGTTTCAGAACAAACCTTAGGTAGAAATGAAGGATTTCTTCTCAGCAAGACTCTGTCGTCGTGAAAAATCAAGTATGAGGGTTTGATGGACAAGGCATGTAATTCCGAGACCCTTCGAGCAGAAGTAATAGCTACTAGAAAGATGGTCTTCCATGATAAGTATTTCAAGTCACAGGATGATGCTGGTTCAAAAGGGGGTAAGATGATTTGGGAAAGAACAAAATTTATGTTCCATGGTGCAGGTGGGGATCTAATAGGTGGTCTCAAATGAATAATACCTTTAAGGAAGGATTTAGAAAGTCGATGGGACATGATAGAAGTCCCCTGATCGCCAATATGAAAATTAGAAATTGCTGCCAATTGAACCCAAATGGTTGCTGCAGCCTCCCCTTCATTAAACAGCTTGGTCAGAAACTCTAAAATGGAGGAAATCAAAGCCAAATATGGGTCAGTATTGTTTTGGGATGCCCATATGGAAAATCTTTTCCATTTGCTATGGTATAGCTTCCTGGTAGATGAGAGGAGATTAGGATGCTCTGAGTTGCAGGTGAGAGATTGTGGAACCTGGTTATTCTTGGAATTGGAGCAGCCAAGCTGTCAATCTGAGGGTATGAAGTGCAGGATGAAGAGCCCCTGATTGAATGATTCAGAAGATCTGGAACCAGGTCCAGGATCCATAGTTCTTCCAGTAGATGAGGCTGAAGAAAGGGGAACCAAATTTGATGAGGCCAATAAGGGGCTATTAGAATGATGATCCTTCCCAGAGTCCTGGCTTTCTGTAGGAATTTGGGTATCAGACGAAACGGGGGGAAATGCATAAAGAAGACCCGGAGTCCAACTGTGTACAAGTGCATCCCTTGGGGTATCCCCCAGGTTGGGGATTAGGGCAAAGTAATTGCTGCATTTGGTGTTTGTGGGGGTTGCAAAAAGGTCACAGCAAGGGTGGCCCCAATGGAATATCCTTTACACTACTTCTTCTTTCAGGGACCACTTGTGAGGCAAAAGAATTGCTCTGCTCAACTTGTCCACTATCACATTGGATCTCCCTGGGATGTGTGTTGCTACCAGAGAGCACTGGGTGGATATTGCCATCTGGCATATTCTCAGGGCACTCAACATAGGGGGTAGGATCTGGTTCCTCCTTGTTTGTTTATGTACCAGACCACTGACATGTTGTCCGTCTGTATTGCAATAGTCCCTAGAGGAAGAAAGTCTTGAAAGGACTGCAATGCTACAAGTACCACTCTCATCTCTAGGACATTGATATGCAGATGAGACTCATGATTCTCCCATGTGCCTTGGGCTGTCCTTCCCTGAAAATGCCCCCCCCACCTTATCAGGGAGGCATCTGTGGTCACAGTGGCAACAGGAGTGGGTAGAACAAAGGGACATCCTATTGTTACTTGCGGAGAAGTCAGCCACCAGTGAAAATCCTTCTTGTATGAATTTGTTATCGTAATCGGATGAGACATTGGAAGTTCTTGAAAGGACCATTGTGTGAACTGGAGCCATTGGAGTATTTGCATATCTGCATATGCATTTGACCAAATGGAATGACAATGATGGCTGCCGCCATGGTCCCTAATAACTTGAGCACTGTTGAAGCTGGGGCTTTTTGTTTTGAGATGAGGTCCAGAACTTGTTGTCGAAGGCTCCCAACTCTTTCCGTTGGAAGCTTTACAGTTATGGAAACTGTGTTGAGATCTGCTCCTATAAAAACGGCACATTTGGATGGTGATAAGGCAGATTTTTCTGAGTTTATGGTAATCCCCAATTAACTGCAAAGATCTAAGGTCATATCCCTTGCTTGTATGAGTTGATGCTTGATGGTGGTGGTGAGGAGCCAGTTGTCTAAGTATGGAAACATCTGGAATCCTAAACGTCTCAGATGAGTCATGACTACTGCCATGCATTTGGTGAACACTCTGGGGGCTGTAGTGAGACCAAAGGGCAGAGCTCGAAACTGAAAATTGACTGGCTCCCAGCCAAAAGCACAGATGATCCCTGGATGGTCTGGCCATCTTTATGTGGTAGTACGCATCCTGGGAATCTATTGAGCACATCCAATTGCCTTACCCTCGAAAGGGAAGTAAAGACTGTAGTGTGACCATCCTGACCTTTGTTTTTTTGACAGATTTGTTCAATCTGCTGAGATCCAAAATGGGTCTCCAGTCCCGTTTTCTTTGGAACTAAAAAGAACCTTGAGCAAGTTCCAGATCCTCTCTGGTCTGCTGGGACTGGTTGGATGACTCTTTTTTATTATCAACCTTGTAATATCAATGGTTGCTTGTTTTCTGTGATTGGGTGGGATGTCTGGGATTTTTTCCACAAGGGGTGGAGGGGTGGCAAAGGGAATGGAGTATCCTCTGGATATTACACTTTGTACCCAATGATCTTTTGTGATTTTTAGCCAGGTGTCTGGGTACAAAGATAAGCATCCCCCGACGGCCTCCAGAGATGGATAAATGAGCCTCCTTTCAGGAGCGCTGATAGGGCTTTCCAAAGAACTGATTCTTGTAGCCCTGATTTTTGGGGGGCCCCCTCTGCCACGTGGATGGCGTCTTCCATTACTGCCCCCTCCTCTGCCTTTAGAGGGGGTTTCACCACATGTGTTAAAGAAAGCTCCTTGGGATTTATGGAACCACATTTTCCCACTTTTCTGACCTTTAGGAAAAGGTCTGGTTGGGGTCAAAAAACAGACTCCTACAGCAGACAGAGTCTTTCCATCTTGCTCACACCTGGTAAGCATTTCCTTCAATTTCAGTCCAAAAAGGGATGAATCATCAAAGGGGGTATTAACAAAGGATGACTTATAGGGCTCTGCAAAGGAACATAAGCACATCCAGGAGTGTCTCCTAAGAGCAATCCCTGTACCCACTGCCCTGCTCATTCCATCAGCTTCATATGAAATCAGATGCATGGAAGAGTTTATAAGGGAATTTAGGGTAGCAAGCTGGGAAGCTAACTTGTCTGAGACCCTCACAGCTACTTCACCCTGTAGAGTATCTCCCAACTCCTTAAGGAGATCTCTGTGTAGTCTAGTAAAATGTGTAAGATAGTTCAGGGATCGAAGAGTAAAGGCCGCTGAACTAAATATGCACTTTCCATATCAGTCCATGATCCTAGAATCTCTATTAGGAGAATGAACAGATGATGGGATCTCTGACAACTCCTTTTTGGTGGCTGCGGCCACCAACATAGCATCAACGGGTACTCCTTTGGTAAGGAAAACCTTGTCCTTGGGGGACGTTATGAATTTGTTAGGCCTCTGAGGGACAGATTCCATGCTATCTGGGGACTCCCATGCCTTTCGAGAAAGAAGGTCTATCAGCTCATCAAAAGGTGGAGTCACCCAAGAGGTGGAGGATTGAGACCCAAAAGCCTTCAGGAGTACTGACTCATAATCAGTAAGGTTACTGAGCTTCCAGCCACCCCTCTGTTTCAATATTTCTAAGATATCACTGAAACAGGTATCTTCAGAGGGTACCATGGGGACCCTTCTGATTCATCTAAGTCAGTATCCAATGTAATGGATTCCTGTGGGGAATCCAGATACTTCCTCTTGCAAAGCCTCTTCCTGGGAACCTCCTCAGTTGGAGCTTCTGGGGAGGTCCTGGAAGAGCAGGGCTCACCCAATGGGGTGACCTGAGGCTCTGGGTCTCTACACTTTTGAGGGATCAATGAAGCAGAGGCAGACGCAGGAGCTTTAGGGGAGGAGGTTGCCGGTACTGATGATGTGGATGCCTGAGGGGACAATGCTCTTCTCATGGCATCAAAGGCCCCCCCCAGCTCCAATCTGAGGAAACCCCTGGATCCACAGAAACAGGCAATCTCCACAGCACCGAAGGGGTGGGCTCTGAGGTAGGTGCCAAACTCACCTGAGCCAAGGCCCCATGAGGCAAAGTTGGAACCGAAAGGTCAGTACGACTATCCTCTCTGGACCTGACTGGTGAGTGTCGGCTTCTAGACTCTAAGGTTGGCATAGAAGAAGTCACAGTAATAGGAACTGATAGCCCTGGAAGGGGTGTTGGCTCTGGCAGTTCCACAATCATAAGTTACGAACATTCCGGCTCTGAAACTTTGGATCAAATCGGAGGAGGAACAGTAGAAATGGGATGGGTCCTGGTCAGTTCTGAAGCCCCAAGGGTCGGCCCTGACAGAATTTTTGCTAGAGCCTGGGTCTGCAGAAGCCTCTGCACCACTCGATCCACATCCTTATCAGATAGTCTTGAGGACCGGGAAGAAGCTATAGAAGAGGCCACTGACTGCAGGTTTGGAGACTATAGAGTAGGAGATACCAGCTCCAATACCGGGGATCGGCTCCTACTAACAACAACAACCTCCGGTTACATAGGCAATGGAGCCGAGGTGGTAGTCCTACTAGGTCTGGATGTTGATGAGCCCTTTTTTGGCTCCCACCCAGAAGATGAGCTAGAAGACAAAGTCTTGGATGATTTTGCAGGTTTGTCCTTATTCAAAGATTCCTGAAAAGAGGACTTCAATAATCCCCTGGATACTAATTTGCTCCTACATTTGTGGAGAACACGAGAGCTAAATGAATGACAGATGGCACAATTCTCCTGAAGGTGAACCTCACCTAAACAAGAAACATACTCTGTGTGACCATCTGTAATAGATATCTTTTGTCCACATTTGGGACACTTTTTGAAACCAGACTTAGCTTTCTCTTGAGACATGGCTATACAATAAAGTAACTATTAACAGGCAAAGCACACTATATGACTGACTATGGAGAAAACAGACAATCCTATATATAGAATAGCCCCAATAAAAAAAAAACAGGGCTCTAACTCTATAATATTTAAACACTACAGCACACACTACATGACTAGCTGTGAAAGGCACACAATACTACATATGTATAAGATAGCCCTAACAAACAACAGGGCTCTAAGTTCTACA
The DNA here is from genome assembly GCF_019279795.1 of Protopterus annectens. Classification (NCBI taxonomy): domain Eukaryota; kingdom Metazoa; phylum Chordata; order Ceratodontiformes; family Protopteridae; genus Protopterus; species Protopterus annectens. The sequence continues at coordinate 798,543,197 of NC_056746.1, forward strand.
ATTACAGCACACAGAAAAAGCACTACTGCCCTAACAAAATCCTGGCTCAAGCTTAACACACTCTGTTTCTAAAGCACACAGTATAAGGATAGGGAGAAAAAATTTTAACTAAACAACTCTCTAACTCAAACGAGTTGTTATAAATCGGCCTAGAAAAAAATAACAGCCACTAATAGAACCGATAATGCACTCTCTAAGCTTTAACTATCTAATGCTCACTAGAAACTAAGAAAACAGCAAGAGCTATAGAAAAATATCCAGGAATATAATAACTATTGAGAAATATAAAGACATTTTCAATAACACTGGCCAGAGCTGTTGAAGAACTCCTGATCTGTTGCAGTGGCAAACGAGATCTGAGGGAAGCACCACTGCATCATGGGATAGGGAGTAGGCCACGAGCTGCTTGAAGACCTCGAGCTTTTGTATTTGGCTGAATCGGAGCCGAGAATCGGCTCTGAACCCATCAGTGAATGAAGGCGAGATAGAACAACTTCACATCTCTCAGTTAGCCTTAACTCAAGCAACTGGCACTCTCAAGCAACCAGCAAAAAAAAAAATCAAAGAAATACACTACAATTTTCATGTGTTGCACTTTCTGTTTTCCCACTGCAGAAACATACCTAATGTTTTTAGAGTTTTAGAGTTTTAAAAAGGAAGATAGGAATAAATTCCCTTTCTCCCCAACCTGAGAACATGTTTAACCAAACAAATAGTATAAGGTACAGTATTAGTCAGGCTTATTTTAATAGTAACTCTCAAGCAAGCAGAAACTACATTCCAGCATATATTAATCCCCGTGGGTGCTGGTTAACTGAGAGTTTACTGTACGTTTTATTATTTCAGCAAAGAACGTTCAGTGTATGGGTAAATGCTCATACCTCTCAACCTCTTAACTCAAGAAATCTGGGCAAAGCCTAAAATAATGGTGGGACAAAGGCCCAAAAATGGAGACAGACTAAGTATTGTTCTTATAAACTTAGAAAGCTGCTAGAATACGTTGTTTTACTCATTGTATACAGACAAGCTTCTTATTTTGCAGACAGCAGCACATCAGTTAAACAACAAACCCTCCAAACTTTCACTGGACTGGGGGGGATGGTTTATGTCTTCCAGTTCTACATAATAATATGCAAGCCAGATATTCACAGTGTAGCCCAAACTAGACAGGAAGCAGTATATCTTTATTTTATTTTGTTCTCAAAAAAAAATATATATATATAAATATATATATATATATATATATATATATATATATATATATATATATATTGCAGCCTACTTTCCAAATGTTCTTGCATGGTTCTTAGATTTAGTTAAATATGGGTAAAATGTGGCTTCAGGAACCACAAGTGACGTGAGATCTTCAGTGATTATATGTTAACGTTGCCAGGACTGCATACAGGATACATAAGGAAATGTTACAAACATGACTTTTAATGTTCACTCAGCACAAATGATGCAGGATTTACTAGACAAAAGGACTCAGACTTCCTCCCCTCATCTTCTGTTCTGTTCTGTACTGATGACACCATTTATTTTGAAGTGTACGTGTTCATTTAATAACTGCAAGTATTAGTTAAGCAAGACTGACTGGAAATGCATGAATTTCCTGAATATTTTTCATGTAAGATAAAGAACTCCCCTCTGGCATGCTCCAGTTGAATTAATGTTTTCCACTTGAAAATACTTTCAAATGTAGTGAAAAGAGTATGACTTTTTTTGCAGACTATTATTCAATATGCAAACCAAAACAATCATTTGTACTGGGTTTTGCACTGGATAGAATGTTTTTTTTTTTTTTTTTTGCAGTCTGGCATAAAACTGAGACAAAGGCTTTTGTTGAGTTCAGATCACCTTTTTTTTTCATCAGAAACCTTCTCATTCCAGTCCTCTAGCATTTTAGCAAAACAGTTTTGAATAGCTATAAAGTACAGTTTTGTACCTACCATAAATGTAGATGTCCGATAGATATGCAACGCAGTCCTGACATATGGGTTGTCCTGCCTCAGGCAGCCCTTCGGTCGGCCAGATTCCAAAGTCTGGGTCCGGCGTTGGCCAATGTCGCCTCCTCCCCGACGTCAGAGCGGCTGGAGTATAAAGGCATCAGCCGACGCCATCTTCTTCAGTGTTTCTTGCCCCAGATGCCAGGTGCCCTCCAAGGAAGGCTATATTTTTGTGAATGGATAAACAGATAAAACCAGACATGCACAACAGTAATAAACAGATACACCATAATATATATATATATATATATATATATATATATATATATATATATATATATATATATATATATATATATATATATCCCCAGCTGATAGGAAAGGGGAGAAAGGACCCAAAGGGGAAAAAAAAAACAGAGGGGTAGGAGGGAGGGAAAACCTGACTGCAGTTGCATATCTATCGGACATCTACATTTATGGTAGGTACAAAACTGTACTATGTCCTTCAAGAATGCAACTGCAGTCCTGACATATGGGTTGAATACCATAGCCAAGCTGGGGGTGGTAGGACTAAGCAAGAGATGGTGTAGCTAGAAGGCCCTGCAGGACTGCCGAAGCAAAGCCTGCTCGGGATCTGGAGTATAATGGCAGGTTGTAGTGTTTGGTAAATGTATGCACGGAGCTCCATGTAGCAGCCTCTAGAATGTCTTTTGTAGCCACTCCTCTTAGAAAAGCTGTGGATGTGGCCATAGCTCTGGTGGAGTGTGGTCTAATATTAGCTGGCACACTTTTTCCATGAAAAGAATAACAGAATCTGATGCAGTGTCCAATCCATTTTGAGATAGTTTGTTTGGTGACTGCTTTCCCTTGCACTCCAGCAGCATAGGCTACAAACAGTTGGTCAGACTTCCTGGTGGACTTTGTCCTGTCCAAGTAGTAGCGTAGTTGTCTGTGAATGTCTAAAGTATGCAGCAGCTTTTCCCCTTTATTTTGGGGGTTAGGGAAGAAAGTAGGCAGGTGAATTGCTTGGTTTAGAGACACTCTGGATATCACCTTAGGCATGAATGAAGGATTGGTCCTGAGGGAAACTCTGTCCTGATGAAAGATGAGAAAAGGAGGAACTGCCATGAGGGCCTGTATCTCCGAGACTCTTCTTGCTGAGGTGACTGCCAACAGGAAAACCATTTTCCAAGAGAGAAATTGCATTTCTGAAGATGCTGCTGGTTCAAAAGGAGGAAGAGTTAATTTTTCCAAGACGTAATTGAGGTCCCATGCAGGAATTGGTTGCTTCCTTGGAGGTTTGATATTCTTTATGCCTCTTAGAAGCTGTCTTAGCAAGGGATGCGAAAACACAAGTGGATCACAGTTGTAATGTGCTGAGATAGCTGAAGCGTGGATTTTGATGGAAGAGTATGAGAGGCCACTGTGAAACATTTCTGCCAAGTATTCTAATATCTGAGGTATGTTCATCAGTGATGCATCCTGGCCCTTGTTGACATTCCAGATGGTGAATCTCTTCCATTTGGCCGAATAGGTTTTTCTGGTGGAGGGTCTGCGTGCCTCCAGCAAAATTTCCTGAACTTTTTCGGAGAGGGAGTCATAGGTCTGAGTCATGGAACTCTCCAAGCTGTCAGCTTTAAGGTTTGCAGGTTCTGATGAACAGTCTTGTAACTGTGTTGAGTCAGGAGCAGAGGCCATTGAGGCAAGGGCCACGGTTTGGTGTGAGTTATGCTCAGTAGTAGTGGATACCAGTGTTGCCTTGGCCAGTCTCGAGCTATCAAGATTCCTATTGGTTGTTCTGCCTTGATCTTCAGTAACACCTTGGTGAGCAAAGGTAGAGGAGGGAATGCATAAATTGTTAGAGCATTCCAGCTGAAGGAAAGAGCATCCGTTCTCCAAGCTAGAGGATGGTGTATCCTTGTGCAGAACCTTTCCAGGTGATGATTGAGATGAGATGCAAAGAGGTCTATGTCTGGTCTTCCCCATGCAGATGCTATTTGTGAGAAAATGCGTGGGTGTAGCATCCATTCATGTGGATCCAAGAAATTTCTGCTCAACCTGTCTGCCAGAACATTGTCCTTGCCCGGAACAAACTGGGATTGCAAGTAGATGTTCAGTTTCAGGGACTTTTCCCAAAGAATCATTGTTAGTCTGCAGAGGGGTAGGAATGAGTGCCCCCTTGTTTGTTTATGTACCACATGACAGTGGTGTTGTCTGTCCTTATTAGCAGATGACCTTGCTGAAGATATTTTCCAAAGGCTTCTATTGCATGTATCACTGCCAACATCTCTTTTTGATTTATGTGCTGATGCATCTCCATGGGAGTCCATTGCCCTTGAATGCATCTGTCGTCCATGTGCACCCCCCATCCATGGTCTGAGGCGTCTGTTGTAATAGTTTGACTTGTTGGAGGTTTGTTGAAAAGCATGCCTTCGTTTAAGTGACTTGCTTGAGCCCACCACAAAAATTCCCTTTGCAGGCATGGTATGAGTGGTATTATGTCTTCTAGGTTGTGGCTGTGTTGCGACCACAAGCTTTTTAGGTACCATTGCAGCTTTCTCATGTGTAGTCTTGCCAGAGGGATTAGAAGAATGCAAGATGCCATGAACCCCAGGGCCTGCAGGGTCTTCCTTGCAGTCAGGTGGGTTAATTTTGCTAGGTCTTTGAAGTAAGCTGTTAAATGCTCTTGTTTTTCCTCTGTGAGGAAAGCCATTTGTAGCTGTTTGTCCAGTTTTGCTCCTAGAAAAGTAATCTGCTGGGATGGCAGTAGTCTTGATTTTTGAATGTTGACTGTGTATCCCAAAGCCTGCAGCAATTGAATGACGTAATCCAAATGTTTTAGCAAGGTCTGTTTGCTGTCTGCTTGTATTAGGCAGTCATCCAGGTAAGGGTATATTTGAATCCCCTGGAGTCTGCAATGTGCCACTACTGATGCCAGGCATTTCGTGAATACTCTGGGCACAGTAGATAAGCCAAACGGCAATGCTGAGAATTGATAGTGCTCTGTTCCTGCAAGAAATCTGAGGTATCTTCTGCAACTGTGTCTGATAGGGACATGCAGGTATGCCTCCTTGAGGTCCAGAGTAACTAGCCAAGACCCCTTGCCCAGCATGGGAAGAAGTTGCTGTAACGTCAGCATCTTGAATTTTGGCACCATGAGAAAAGTATTTAGAACGGACAAGTCCAATATAGGCCTCCATTGTTTTTCTTTTCTTGGAACAAGGAACAGTCTTGAATAAAATCCCTGGCCTTGTTCCTGAGGAGGAACCTTCTCTATTGCTTTTATTTGTAACAGCTTTGAGACTTCTATGAGTGCCTCTGCCCTTTGATTCTGTGGCAGGTTTGGCATGCCTTGTCCTGTTGGTAAGGTATGAAGTGGAACCTGTAACCTCTGTCTATTATGTCCAGAATCCATTTGTCCTTTGTTATAATGTGCCAGGTTTTTGAGAATAGAGATAATTTTCCGCCTAGAGGTGCTTCTCTTTGAGCCTTGGTAGGCGGAGTGAAAGGCAAGTCATTGTGATTGTCCCTGTGGTGCAGGTGAACTACCTGTGCCACTTCTCTGATTTTGTGGTTGCCATTGGCGCCCCCTGTAGGAGCCTCGGTATTGCCCTCTACCTCGTGCACGCCTGTTCTTTCCTCTTTGAAACTTTTCAGAGTCTGGAAAGGACCAATTCTTTGAAGGCCAATTCCTGCTGAACCTTGGCGGCTGAACCTGGAGGAAATCCTTTACTGTCTGTACTGATTTTGCCTTCTCCTCAATAGATTTCAACACATCCTGAGCATTAGTACCAAAAAGCTTCTGTTTATCCAGAGGTGCATCCAGGAGCTTTACTTTAACATGATCTGGCAGTGGCTGTTCTTTCAACCAAGCATGTCTGCGGATAACAGCCCCTGTCATAGCTGCCCTACATGAAGCCTCCAATGCATCATAACCACACTGTAGAAAATTATTACTAACCTGCTGGGTGTTATGTACCAAATCCTGCAATGCCTTTCTATCTATAGGCTCAGGAGAGGCTATCTTTTTCTGCAAATCATCCAGTAAGTAATCCTGGTATTGAAACATATGAAAAAGGCAGTTAAGTGACCTCATGGCAAGGGTGGAAGAGGTATAAACTTTTTTACCCCATCTCTCCAGGGACCTTGCTTCCCTGTCAGCTGGCAGTGGATTCTTGGCTGAGGAGGTAGCCACTCCTTTGGGGCCCTGTGAAATAGTTTCTAGATCCACAGAGTGGGCCTTAAAGAGATGCTTGTGAGTGTCAGGGACCCTGTAACATCTGTCTGGCTTGACAGGAGCAGGAGGGAGAGAATCAGGGGAAGCACTGGAGTCGGAGAAAACATCATCCAGGACATCCAAAACTGGAGGGATAGCTAAAGGCCTGTGCTGGGGTAACTTAAGGCAGGTACGTAACCTTTTCCTAGAATCAGAAAATTCCTGACCCTGCCACTTAAAATGTTCCCTCATGGAGTGGAGGACTTCACCAAAAGAAAAATCCTCTGGAGGAGAGGCAGAGGGAATAGATTCCTCAGCATCAGAGTCCTCATAGGCCTGGAAGGATTCTTCTTGGGTATCTGAATGCACTGAATCCTCAGAGGCTTCATTTGAAGACAGGTTGTCTGCCTGCTCAGTTCTAGGCCTTTTTTCTGCAGGCGGCTGAGAACCTCTGTCTGGGTGAGGCTGAGACCCCCTGATAAGAGAGATTAAATCTGCAGCCAGAGACATGATTTGTCTGTCAGAATAAGGGGCCTGAGAAGTAGGTTTAGGATGGGCCTTGGCCTGGCTAGCGGTCTTAGCACGTGCAAAGGCCTTGATTGACATGGATACAGGAGGCATAGCTGCCCCACGTGCAGGGGTAACTTTGTCCACGGGAATGGTGTCAGGTAGATCCAGAACTTCGGTTTCCAGAGGAAAATCAACAACCGGCACCGGTGTAGTCACCGAGACCGAGGAATGAGTTAACGCGGTGTTGTCGGCCTGGAGCGGTTGAATTACCGCTTCCAAAGGGACCGAAGCACTCGCGGAGGGCTTAGGCGTAATATCGGTGGAAGTTGCGGGCCGAGGATGTCGGTCCCGGTCCTTTCGTTTTTTGGTAGTTTGTGCTGTCGGTTGTTCCGACGGCATGTTGTAAGAGTAGGATTCGCCAAAAAAGTCTTCGGCAAACTCTGCCCGGCACCTGAGAGTGCGCTTATTAAAGCAAGCACAGGCAGCACAGGCCGAGACGTCGTGGTCTGGGCCCAGGCAAGGGAGGCAGTAAGAATGGAAGTCCTTATGAGGTATTTGTTTACCACAAGACAAACAATTATTAACTTTCTCAATTTGTTCTGACATCGGCTGAGGCAAGAAAAAATGTTCCCAACGGGTACTTAGCTTTAGATGACTTCGGTAACTGAAACACAGGAGCTGACCGACCGGCACTTGCGAACTGCTTCTGCTTTGGGCACCGCGTGGCAAGAAAGACTGAAGAAGATGGCGTCGGCTGATGCCTTTATACTCCAGCCGCTCTGACGTCGGGGAGGAGGCGACATCGGCCGACGCCGGACCCAGACTTTGGAATCTGGCCAACCGAAGGGCTGCCTGAGGCAGGACAACCCATATGTCAGGACTGCAGTTGCATTCTTGAAGGACATCAAGCATTTATGCTCAAATAGGTAGGTGTTTCTGGAAAATAACAGACTGCCCAAGGGTACAATGAGACCAGATACTACATGCAGATGGCTTCTACACCCATGGAACGCCTAGTACTAATTCCTTGCAATGTTCTTCTGAGAGCATTATGACCCAGTTCAGCTGATTATTTTTATATGCTAAAAGTCCCATTTTAAGTGTTAGGCATTTGCCTGTCACACTTTTACAGTAAACTGTTAACAAACACACAGACACCATAGCTGTGAATTAGAGCATTGTATACTAACAGTTACTTCTGCTGAAATGGCATGCCCAGGTAGCATTTGCATTCCCTGATAAAATTATAAGATTGATTTAGAGGATATATGAAGTATCAGAGGTGAAAATTAAAGTCGGTGGGGGGGGTCCTCTCTGATTATCTCTGTTTGAAAAGAGGAACCAGGCAGGGGTGTCCTCTCTCTCTCTCTCTCTCTCTCCTTTGTTATTTGCATTTCATTCAGAACCAGCACATTAAAGGATTGGACTTCTCAGCAGGTGAACTGTGTTTTGTTACCAAAGAAAATAAGGGACTCAAAAATTCAAAGATATAATTGGTATGGGAGTCAATAAAAGCCCGCTCTAGTTGCAACATTACTTTATACCTGACAAAACCAGAAAGGGACATTACAGTGCTATGAAACATACTGAGTCAGTTTCAAACCTTTTCGGGATACAAAGTTAATGAAGCTAAAACAAAAGCAATAGCGGTAAATTATGTACCCACATATGAATTGGTTCAGCAACATCCACATTTATCGGGACATGATAAAAAGAAGTATTTAGGAGTATGGATTAAAAGTGATACCAGTGTGGCAGCTAAGGATATGTGGGAAAAGACTAAACCAAAAGATAATACAAAAACTAAGAAAATGGAAGCTCGGTTATATGGATATTAATAGTAAGATACAAGCAGTTAAAATGTTTTTAGTCCCTTTAGTCTTATCACTGGTCAGGCATATTTTTACCAACTAGAGAAGTTGTGGATAGCAATTAATAAAGAGCTGAAGGATTTTATCTGGGAGGGGAAGATGGCAAGAGTCAAGTGGGATAAGCTGATTCCTCCAACAGAACAGGGCAGATGGGGATTACAAGAGTTGAGGGGGTATTTCAGGGCAACACATTTAAGGCTCCTACACACAGCACAAGCAGAAAACAATAATTCAAAGTAGAAAAACATGATGATAATGAAACAGGGGGGAGCTCAAGAAACAAGGAGAGACTTAGAGATTTTGGAAGCAGACCTTTAAGGAGACCAACAATAATCGTACAGAATATTATATTCATAAAGTATTGGAAGGTCTTCTAAGAACTAAGCTAAAAGAGGATGGAGAAAGGAGATTCTGCTGATAGGGATGACTGTAATTTGGGATACATACAATAGGCAAGAGGGGGGTGGGAATATATTGCAGAAAACTGGCAAAGGAACCAAGGTATTGGGAGCGAATAACTATAGAGGAAAAGTAACAGAATGGGAAGACGCCAAAAACTTTTTTGGACTGCAGGCTAGAGATTGCCTTCCATATCAAGGATTGAGATCAGGGTATAGGCAAAGAGAAAGAAATAAGGGGGTCCTAAATGAAAGACCAACACTGGTAGAATTTTTAGCAAAGTCTAGAACAGAAGTTGTTTTTAAGAAAGGAATAATTAATAGAGCATATAAAATATTGCATGATAACTATAAGAATCAATCAGAGGCGGTTAGGAAGGATTGGGAAGAGAAATTAGATAAGTAATTTACAAAGAAAGAATGGGGGGGGGTATATGTATGTCTGCCAAATATGCAACAAAATCTAGAAGATTTAGATCTTTGCCTGGAAGTGTTTACATAGGTATTTTTATACCCCAAGCAGACTTCAAAGAATTTCTCCTCAGGTAGACAGCAAATATTGGAGGTATGATGGGGAAGAAAGAGATAACTGGAAACATATTTTCTGGGTGTGTAATGAGTTGTCAGACTTTAAAGATTCCCTGCAGACTGCTCTGTCAGAAATGCAGGGTAAGCAAATTGGAGTAACTAGAGTAATGATTTTTTTGAGCTATGATATAGAATCGGAATTGAGTGGACATAGTAAGGCCTTGCTGAGTCTAATTATGATGGCTGACAAAAAGCATTTACTAGAAAATGGAAATCAAAGTCTAAATCAACTTAACTAGAAGTAGCAAAGAAAGTAACAGAGATAAACAACTGGAACTGGGATCTTTAGAAAACGGTAGGAGCAAATTACAGAGGGAAAATGGGAAATGCGGGATCAATCCCTGCAGAGGAGGAACGAGGTTTAAAAGAAGGCAGGATAGGAATGAGCAATGTAATGTTGGACTGACAATGACTGGATATGCTGAAGGTGATGCAGCTACAGTTGTGTCGTCATGGTTTAGAATGTATAATACATTTGCAATTGAGATTGTGTCTCTATGGCTTATTTTCATTTCTATAAACGTAACATGGCTTATGTCATATATGATTATTTAATAAAGATGTTTCTTGTTTAAAAAACAAATCGCATGCCGAGGTAGTGCACCCCTACTGATCTATAAATGCATTAAACAGTATAAGTTTCAGCTTATTACCATTTCATTTTAAGCAGCATAATCTGAACAACGGATATATAACAAGAGCTTATTAGCAAATGCTGCATGTTTCAACTTATGGTTTCAAATCCTTACAGCATGTACCTAGAGCTGTCATTATTACCCATTAACCAGTATTCTTAAACCCCAGTTATTTATTACAACTCAGTCAAAAACTTTTCCATGGCTGGCATTATTGTCTCAGAACAGGTGTCTTTCAAATCCATGATATTACAAACAATATCTTGGTTTCTCACAATATATCACCCAACTTTGGTTATCGCTGTGCAAATGCCATACATTTCTCTCATGTAAACTTTGAGTGATTTCCCATGCAAATATATTTATGCAAGCCAAGCATTTCATTCAACCTTCGTTCTTCATACTGGTACTACTTTTTCTACCATCAGTGGCATCTTACAGAAAACCTCTGTCCAGTTCTTATTAGCATCTACTCTGTTTTGGAGTCTGGAGTTTGGAAAAGGACCTTTAAGGTCAATATAAGTACACTGTCATATTGAAAGAGGTCATTACCAAGGATAAAAAGGTAGTGATAGAGAGAAAATCTGCACTATTTAACATCCACTGTATCTTTCAGCTAATGCTTTAATTTCTGTCTCAGTGCCAGGTGACTAGAATGGTATGTGTGACAACATTATCCATAATTTTCCCAGATATCCTTCCTATATAACATGCAGCACTCTGGAATGTTGTGGAGCTGGGGATACTTCTTTGGGGCCGCATAACAGAAACCCTACCAGTAGACATCTACCGTCCTCCAGCAGTAAAATCAAGGTACAGCAAATAATCGCCCTGCCGCAAGACATTCTTGTAAAATTGATTCCTACATCTTGACAGTATGAAATCATTCCTACTGCATAAGCATTTGTAACAAATAACTGTGCAATAACCAACAGGAAGTACATAATAGTGCATCCTAATGGTTCCCCAGACTTTCCATATGACAGTAGTGACAGCACTTAAGCTTTTCCATGCTGCTTTGTTTTACTGTATTTTGCACCTGTGTTAACAATCTAGAAGGAGTACCATTTTTTGGCCCATGAACAGAAGTTACCAGCAATGAAGGATCCAATTCCATAAACTTTCTTGTAGGTAAGTATTGGCTAGATTTCTTTACTCCCCAGCCAGAATAAACAATTTTATGCCTATATGGGCATATTTATGTATCACTTCATTTACTTACCTTAAAGCAAATTATATAAGTTTCTATGTACTATTTTGGGTTTTATGTAATAGAGCAGTACCAATTCCATAAGGATAAACTAAACATGTTAAACTAAAATGGCAAAATTAATCAAAGTGAATAAGAACCCGGGCAGACATAATTCACTGTTTTCCATCTTTGAAGGTGTGTTCATAATCCTCCATTGACTGCCATTCAGACATTCTCTGAAGTAGTCCTGCTAGCATGTGTAATGCTGTTAAGAGGTTACATAAAAACCTACAGGTGTTTTGTACCCATCACACACACTGAAATCTAAATGCCTATAACATAGCCTCTGTCTTGCCCTGTAACATACATAATCTATTCCAACCAATCAGATTTCTACAGTTTCAGCTTTGAAAACTTCACATACACCTCTATTTGTGCTCAGCTATAGCCTATCGAGGAGCTTCTTTAAGTTGTCTATGTGGTCTTTATCATTCCCACCCATCACCAGGGCAATATCTTAACAATATATTAGTAGGTCCACTTTTTGCTATAAAATAGTTGCCAGGTTCAGACAACACTCCAGATATCAGTCGGTTACACTGGAATAATCCAATATTAACTGATAATATTAATATCAACCACAATTAATTGTAATATTAATTATTAACAACAGAATTTCTTGAAAAGTCTTTTGCCTCCATTTTGTAATTGAAAATTGCTTTTCTCCATCAGATATGTTAAAATGTTTTCAGTTCTTGGCAAGGGATATGGCACAGACTTAATATTGCCTTGACAGCAGCACTGAAATCTCCACATGCATGTACAACCCACAATCTATCTTTTTTCATGAGTGCCAACATGAATATAAACCGATTGCGTCTCTTTACATAATACTCTGGAAATTTCCATCTTATTTAGTTCACTTTCTACTTTAAGTTTTAAAGCAAGAGGTGCTGCCCTAGTCTCAATGAAATTTGTGTTGGCCATGTAGTTTTTTGATGTTTCCCTTTTTACCTTTTAATTCTGCTGTCTTTAATAAAATTTCTTAATCTCTGCTAAGAGATGTGCCAGGTTTGCTTGTACAAAGGGTTTATTACTTTTCTTGGCTGCAATTTTACCTTCTTAATGGATACTAGCTCAGCTTGAGTGCTTTTATCTCCTCTTTGCTATGCACTGCTGTTTGTTCTGCATCACACACGTAAAAATTCAACATCTGTAATGCATTTCCATACATAAAGAGCATGGCATTTTACCCACTGTGATGACCTTGCTATTAGTATGTGTTGCTACTAACGCTTTGGATTCATACAATAGCATGTATGGGAATAATTCCTCATGCTTTCATGAAGATTATTATTTTTATATTGTATTTCTACATTCTGCCTTAAAATCATCTTCCTTGCAGTGACCCAGCTGGTCCATTTACTCCCTACAGGTTGAGAGCCAATTACACACCATCATCATCATTAAGGCAGCCATTAAGGCTTTATGATGGATCCCTAACCCTACAATCCCCTGCAACAGCTGACAGGTTTGGGCCACAATATCAGTTTCCCGTATGTGTGGACTATTGCTCATGCCCAAAGCCAGTACAGACTGCACTGCTTGGTGTACATGACCTTGTGCCACTGGTGTACCTACAGTACAAAAGGCATTCACTGAGTGTCAGTACAGCAGGAGGCCTAGCTGCCTCCCTCTACCACTCGGATGGGTGAACCAGTGTCAAACACTCACTTCCATCTTGTTTTGTCAGCTGTTCCAGCAACTGTGTCCTCAATCAATCCAAGATTATTCTGTTGCAGTCATGGCATCCCCGTGACACGGAGTCAGCTTTCTCAAGAAAACCATTGATAAACCTTCTCCTACATCTAACCCTGTCTTATGTTTCACTCATTTTTCTTCTTGATTGATTAAAATTAAGTTTCTTTCATACTACACAGCTATACATACATCAAGTTTTAATGTTAATTTTTTTGTGTTTGCCTTTCACTTTGTGTGAACCTTTCTTAACATCCTTCCTCTTCAGTTTTTAATAACTAAAATAAATATATGCACACTGTAATTCCACTGGCCATCCAGCACCCAATGTTTGTCATCCACTACCATCTTGCCAGTTTTTCAGTTATACATTATCTCTTTATGACCCTTTCAATGGCACAGTCGATGTTTTTTTTACTTAAACCCACCCATTCAGTCTTGAGTGACAATCTGCCCTGAAACATACTTTTATTAGGTGACTTTGCCACACCTGAAACTCACTTGGTTATTAGGTGAACTGACAAATCTACTTCCATTCTCTACCTGCCTAATAATCATTATGCATGGTGGTGGCTATTCATAAGGATACACCGTTCGGTACACATTTGTAATTTTTTGATTACATGACAAAAGTTAATCAACAAGAAGACTGTTTACTTGTACTTTATTATCGGCGATTGCACTGAGAGAACAAGTCAGAGAATAAATTTTGCCAACTTGCATTTACCTCTTACTATGTCAAATTTACAGCAGATAATGTATAATAAAGAGGGTATGGTAAAGACCCTTACAACACCCTTTATTTAATTTACTTTATTTGGTAATTTAATTTGGTATTTATTATCATTTAACCTTATGTAAGTACAAGTGAATGGGACATATTCGTTGATCTGCACAGTCAGTGAATTCACAATACTGCAATGCTTATACCATCAGTATTTTGTGATTTCTCCATTTATAAAATCATTATATATCCATGTGTCTGTTTTCAAATCTGCATTACGGCATTCTACCAACAATTTAATCAGATTGCAACATAATCGATTTATATGTGCCATTCCATACTGCTCACTCCTAGGATTAATGTTCTTTATAACACAGAACACATTTTTTTCTTTCTGTATAGTTTGCTTTATTGTCCTTTTATTAATTCAGAACTTTATCAGTACTGATATTTCCTCTAATTGCTTTAAAGTTAAGCCTGTATGATCTTTTTTATTACTTGTTTTTTTAAGATCTTCTATCCCTAGTTAAGCTATATTTAACAGCTAGACATACCACAGAAGGATTCTGCAGCTACATTTATATTCTTTTTCAAGAATAAATCCTTAGAAGCTATTAGATAATTGGAATTACTTTGAGAGTGATTATATTTTTTTTCTCTAAATATTCAGATAGTGTTCTTTAATCAAGAATATAACATCATGAGTGTTTGTAGAAAATGACAATTATTATTCTGGTGCTGACCAAGGTTTTGAGTACTAGTTTACTTGAGGCAGAAAACATATTATCCACAACATGGCATTGCACAAACAAAATGGATCCGCAGGTGAACATTACCTGCCATACAAGTTATAGCAGCAACAGAGGGGCAAGAAGGAGAGTTTGGGGAGGAGCATACAGTAGGAGAACCACAGTTGTGGCAGAGATGGGGTAGTAAGCTGCAGTACTGGCAAAGAGGTGGCATCTGGTCCTCAACTAGAGACAGCAACACAGACAACCTAAAATAAAATGATGTATGTGGTATCATATACAGGCTGTGCAGCAGAGTGCATGGACTGGCCATCTTGTGCATCGGACATCACCATACCCACACAGGTTATAGGGTGTGTAGGGAAGACTCATTCCCCATCTCAAGACCAGACTGAAACATGCCAGCAAGAAACTTAAGAACACTACTAGAAAATGTAAAGGTCATTACCGATAGCAAAGGAAAGTGCGGAATAATGTTCAGCAATGCCTTGAACTTATCCATAATAATATCACATATTCTCATCCCACAAATACAGCCAATATATTACTAGACAAATTTATTGCTAACTTCATCCCATCTACCCATATTGTTGCACCCCCTATCCCTGAAAATTTAGTTTCCCTTGTAATCACCTTGTAAAAAGTGTTAGAATATATTTCAAAGGCTAAAGTAATGTTTCAGTGGAATGAGATAACATACCAGTTTGCATTCTCATCAATGTCAAGGATGCACTTTCTGAGCCTCATCTTAAAGTGTTTGTCATCAGCCTATCCAGAGGGTTTACCCCTGATGCATGGAGAACAGCCTCTGTGACTCCGCAATACAAGGGGTTGCCCCTGTATAGATCCAGGTAATTATAGGCCCTTCAGCCTCCCCAGCCTTACATGCAAAACCATAGAAAGAATCATAGCAGAACTCATTTTTTCAGTCCCAGGCAACTTAACTGATCTAGACCCCAGTCAGTTTAGTTTTATGAAATATTACAGAATATTTGGACAGCGGTCACTTGTACACACAATCCCACATGCTGGTATTATTTAAAAATTGAACAAAGTTAATAAAAACTTCTTCATTGTCAGCGGAATTGTAAACTGGATATCCAACAGACCTCAAGTAGTGAAATTTGCTGGTTCCATCTCTAAACATAAAATTGTAACTAGTGGGGTATTACAGGGATCATTGATGGATGCTCTCCTGTTTGGCATTTAGTTTGCAGACATCTAAGCCAATATTACTGAAGTGTGGATGACCATGTTTGCTGATGATTACAACTTGGACACTGTTATCCATTCATCCACGGATACTAAACTGCTCCAAAAAGGGATTGAATGGAATATGCACATTCATGATGTACTGAAAATTGTCTCAAGCCAAATGCAAAAAAAAAAAAAAGGGCAGTATAGTAGCATTTGGCAAAAAAATCTGTTCCCACATCAAATGTTATAAGTGGTACCCCTCTTCTCACAGATATGGTCAAGAACTGGGGACGACTCTCCCTTTCATTCGATCATCGTGTTTCTACCATAGTCAAGAAATCCTTACCTCTAGCCCAACTAATTTAAAAATGAATACCTTCAAGATTCAGTAAAGTCATCTTACTATTTTAGTCTTCCCTTATTAGACACATCATGAAATACAATGCCCCTTGTACAAATTTGAGCACATCACTCTAACAGAAATGCACCAATGATATTTAATGAAAAAAATTAAAGACCTTAAATCCTTCAACTATAACAATAGATTAGCACAACTCTCCTCATGTTCAGTAACCTATCAGCTTCTACAAGGTGACCCTTGTCTCATTTTTTTAGGCCAGGAAACACTCAATCCTATTTGACCTATCATTTCTTTGCAAAACCTGTTGCTCTACAAACATCCACCCTAGGGAGCTAAATTTACAATAACAAATAAAATTACTTACTGGAGTGATAGAATCCTAACTCAATGCATTCGTACGCTATGGAATAAGTTATCCCTACAGGTCGAGCAAACCATGACTTTGTTTGCCTTTAAGACTAATCTTGATGTTTGGATGCGTAGATGTTAAGTTCACAACAGGGTTATCATGTAATGCTCACAGCAAGAACCAAACTTGCAATAAGAGCCACACAAAACCAAGTAAAATGAAAAAGTAGAATCCGGTCTGGCAGCAAAATAAAACCTTTTAATTAAAATACCATTTGAAATTCCCTCCTTTCAATACTATTGGTCAATTTCACAAAAAAACATGATGTCAGCAAAATGACAGCAAATTCACCCCTTCCCCACCTTAGACACACAAGACTGAAGCATATCTAAAAGGTGTAGTCATATAAATAAGCTTAAATGGTTTTAACAGAAGGAAGTGATGTTTCTTATTGTCAGAAGAAGTTTGTCAGTGTGACAAACGAAAGCGCTTACCTGGATTATTGCTTTTTACCGATTGTACTTTGGATTATTTTAATTAAAAGGTTTTCTTTTGCTGCCAGACCGGATTCTACTTTTTCATTTTATCATGTAATGCTCTGCTTGGTTTGGGAGGTGGGAACTATTAAATAAATGTAAATGGTGGCAAGACCTTTTAAGCGTGTCTTATTAAAGTTGGATATGGCAAGGTCTCTTATGTCCCCTGTGATCGCATGCCTAGTATTGTTACTATGTTCCTATAATCACTTTCACAGCTGTGGGGCACTGACAGTTGCCTACAGCACTACAAAAGGGTGTATTTTAATGGGAGGTAAATGTGGAAGACACATACCCTGAAGGTTGTGGAGGAGTGAGGGATTGTATCCATGAGTGGTTCTGTCAAGCTGCCACAGATAAACTGTTGGCAGTGCCAAGGTTTGATGTCATTCATAAAAACATGCATCATGGCACCCACAGAGGCAGCATTTGTTATCAGCAACACTGCTTGGTCCCTTTTCCTATATGCCATGTCACAGAGTACTTGGTGCATATTTTCCCACAAGCTATGGAGCACACTCACCATCTCCCCAGTGCTGTGGGCAGCAGTCACCCGCTCCTGGATGAACACTCACCATCTCTCCAGTGTTGTGGCCAGCAGACACCTGCTCCTGGATGAACAATCATCATCTCCACAATGCTGTGGGCAGCAGACACCTGCTCCTGGATGAACAATCACCATCTCCACAATGCTGTGGGCAGCAGCCACCTGCTCCTGGATGTATAGTCACCATCTCTCCAGTGTTGTGGGCAACAGTCACCTACTCCTGGATGAACACTCACCATCTCCACAATGCTGTTGCCCACAGATACCTGCTCGTGGATGAACACTCACCATCTCCACAATGCTGTGGGCAGCAGTCATCTGCTACCCTGCTGGAGATGACACGTAGGTGTCAGTGGTCTCCTACAATGAATTGTGGAGGCTAGTTGCTACAGAGGTGCTTCAACTAGACTGCCACACTGGCAATATTGAACACCTTCTGGTGCAGCTGGTAAAGTTGTGCATCTGGCAGGCTCAGGCCATCAAACCTCCAGAGAAGCAATTGGCCATACCATTGTCCACCCTGATGAGTGATTCCTAGGTTTATTGCCATCTTTGCCAAGCTGGTAGCCAATCACAAGCCCCAGTCTGTCCCCATTCTGGTGCGTTTCCTTCCTTGTATAACTTCCCATTCCCTGTTTATTATCCAACGCTCCTCAACAACATTAGTCTACCCTTTAGATGCATATATCTGTCCACATTCCTTCCTACCATTTTGTGTATACCATCCCTGTCTGTCTGTGTCGGTATTCTATATTTGTCTGTTTTCCTCGCTACATGTTTTTTTCCCTTATACCCATCCACAGCCATCCCTCAGTAACTTTCTCATCTACCCTTCTTTTGCAAAACTTACAAAAGGGGCTCTTTCAACACAAAAAAATAAATGCACCCCCTCCCCCACACATAACATACATTATGATTACCCTTCTGTGTTTACCTCTGGTTACTGTTTGTTACTTTCCTACCTACTTCCCTTCATTTCCACTCTTTTAATATGGGGAACAGGGTTGACCCCTGTGTTTTGTACACCTGCATTGGTCTTTCAGTTGGCATATGTTCTTGGCTACACTGCCTTTCTTGTGCTAGCCATGGACTAGCAGTAGCTATATTTCACTACATTGTGAGCATGAGCACCCATTAACTTGACAGCACTAGTTTGCCTTAGCTTGACATCCACTGTATCACCCATGAACAATGCAGAGGCACTATTCCTGACACACAGCAGCCTGAGGCACTTCATCTCATGCCTGTTGCAGCTCTCTTTAATTCTACAGTACTTAGTTCGGTATGCTGGTGCTATCCATTCACTAATACTTCTTGTATTAATTCTGCTCTGTTTCATGCAGTGACCTCAAATATGCATAGTCTTGTCTTTGAATCCCAGTCAACATCTTCAATAGGAGTTTGAGTGCATTAGCCCCACTTTCAGTTTACTAAGTAAAATAAGTAAATTATGCTAACCATCAAAAAGATACAAACTGTTTAAAGGAAAGAGGTTTCAGAATTTGTAGTGCCGAGCTTACTGACATTTATCAAAATTGTCAGTGGACTAGAACAGTTAATAAATATATGCACCACAATTACCTGAAATATCAGTTATAACTAAATAAAAACACCTTTGCTATGGTCTTACATTTTTAGTAGAAAATCTGTGCATGGGCAGAAAAAAGTAGCTAACACCCAAAATAGGGGACATGGGTTAAAGTGCCCATAAGTGTTCTCTTTATGCTTACAAGATGTGGAAGGAACATTGCCATGGAAAATATGTATTAATGTGACATGAAACAAAATAACGACTGTAGTTAAAATTAAACCAGAAACTGAAATAAGGTGGAACATATATATTACCTTTTACCCTTTCAATACTAAAAAAATCCTATACTTTCCAACACTTTAATATAAGTCACACTTAAGACCACAGTAACAGATTTCCTTTCAAATGGAGCTTGTCTGAGCACTATAGCCAGACAAAAATGCCCAGAGGCGGATTTTAAGCAGTGAACTACAAAAGAGCTAGGAATGGTCCCAAACAACCAATTACTAACAGCTTCTTGTGCTGAGGTCACTTCCCCAAGGATAGGTAGGCTGCTCAAGGCTCCCCACTCCCACTGGTGAGTAAAGAAACTTCCCTCTATCCAAGTAAGGTAATGGACAACGCAGGAACTACACCATAGACCAGAATACAGCAATGCCTGTATACTGGTCTAAACTAATCGAGAAAGGCGGAAAACAAGGATTATTTTTTGTTTTTTTTTTTGTAGAAATACACAGAAAATGCAGAGACAGTGATAAATTAGTTACACAGGCTAGCACACTTTAGTGGGCAGCCTCCACAGTTCAATTAAACAAACAAACAAGCAAACTTTCGACTAAATTCGACTAAATGTAACTTTAAGTGCAGCTTTTAAAATAAATGCAGTAATCAGTAAAAAAACAGTTCAGGCTAGTTCAAAGTAAGCAGCAGAAGCTATTTTCAGTGAAAAAAAGCAAAGATACTTAAATCCAGAAGGCAGTCACTTTTTCGAGTTCCTTGCTGCTAGGACCACTCTGTAAACCCACGTGGAGCTTGTCTGAGCAGTATAGCCCTTAAACCTAGCCAATTATCCCTTGTGAGACTCAAACCCTGCACCTTGTGTTTGTAAGGCAAACACCTCAACTATTAGGCCACCCTCCCAGTCTTTTTTCAAGAATAAATCCTTAGAAGCTATTAGATAATTGGAATTACTTTGAGAGTGATTATAATTTTTTTCTCTAAATATTCAGATAGTGTTCTTTAATCAAGAATATAACATCATGAGTGTTTGTAGAAAATGACAATTATTATTCTGGTGCTGACCAAGGTTTTGAGTACTAGTTTACTTGAGGCAGAAAACATATTATCCACAACATGGCATTGCACAAACAAAATGGATCCGCAGGTGAACATTACCTGCCATACAAGTTATAGCAGCAACAGAGGGGCAAGAAGGAGAGTTTGGGGAGGAGCATACAGTAGGAGAACCACAGTTGTGGCAGAGATGGGGTAGTAAGCTGCAGTACTGGCAAAGAGGTGGCATCTGGTCCTCAACTAGAGACAGCAACACAGACAACCTAAAATAAAATGATGTATGTGGTATCATATACAGGCTGTGCAGCAGAGTGCATGGACTGGCCATCTTGTGCATCGGACATCACCATACCCACACAGGTTATAGGGTGTGTAGGGCAGACTCATTCCCCATCTCAAGACCAGACTGAAACATGCCAGCAAGAAACTTAAGAACACTACTAGAAAATGTAAAGGTCATTACCGATAGCAAAGGAAAGTGCGGAATAATGTTCAGCAATGCCTTGAACTTATCCATAATAATATCACATATTCTCATCCCACAAATACAACCAATATATTACTAGACAAATTTATTGCTAACTTCATCCCATCTACCCATATTGTTGCACCCCCTATCCCTGAAAATTTAGTTTCCCTTGTAATCACCTTGTAAAAAGTGTTAGAATATATTTCAAAGGCTAAAGTAATGTTTCAGTGGAATGAGATAACATACCAGTTTGCATTCTCATCAATGTCAAGGATGCACTTTCTGAGCCTCATCTTAAAGTGTTTGTCATCAGCCTATCCAGAGGGTTTACCCCTGATGCATGGAGAACAGCCTCTGTGACTCCGCAATACAAGGGGTTGCCCCTGTATAGATCCAGGTAATTATAGGCCCTTCAGCCTCCCCAGCCTTACATGCAAAACCATAGAAAGAATCATAGCAGAACTCATTTTTTCAGTCCCAGGCAACTTAACTGATCTAGACCCCAGTCAGTTTAATTTTATGAAATATTACAGAATATTTGGACAGCGGTGACTTGTACACACAATCCCACATGCTGGTATTATTTAAAAATTGAACAAAGTTAATGAAAACTTCTTCATTGTCAGCGGAATTGTAAACTGGATATCCAACAGACCTCAAGTAGTGAAATTTGCTGGTACCATCTCTAAACATAAAATTGTAACTAGTGGGGTATTACAGGGATCATTGATGGATGCTCTCCTGTTTGGCATTTAGTTTGCAGACATCTAAGCCAATATTACTGAAGTGTGGATGACCATGTTTGCTGATGATTACAACTTGGACACTGTTATCCATTCATCCACGGATACTAAACTGCTCCAAAAAGGGATTGAATGGAATATGCACATTCATGATGTACTGAAAATTGTCTCAAGCCAAATGCAAAAAAAAAAAATGGCAGTATAGTAGCATTTGGCAAAAAAAGCTGTTCCCACCTCAAATGTTATAAGTGGTACCCCTCTTCTCACAGATATGGTCAAGAACTGGGGACGACTCTCCCTTTCATTCAATCATCGTGTTTCTACCATAGTCAAGAAATCCTTACCTCTAGCCCAACTAATTTAAAAATGAATACCTTCAAGATTCAGTAAAGTCATCTTACTATTTTAGTCTTCCCTTATTAGACACATCATGAAATACAATGCCCCTTGTACAAATTTGAGCACATCACTCTAACAGAAATGCACCAATGATATTTAACGAAAAAAATTAAAGACCTTAAATCCTTCAACTATAACAATAGATTAGCACAACTCTCCTCATGTTCAGTAACCTATCAGCTTCTACAAGGTGACCCTTGTCTCATTTTTTTAGGCCAGGAAACACTCAATCCTATATGACCTATCATTTCTTTGCAAAACCTGTTGCTCTACAAACATCCACCCTAGGGAGCTAAATTTACAATAACAAATAAAATTACTTACTGGAGTGATAGAATCCTAACTCAATGCATTCCTACGCTATGGAATAAGTTATCCCTAGAGGTCGAGCAAACCATGACTTTGTTTGCCTTTAAGACTAATCTTGATGTTTGGATGCGTAGATGTTAAGTTCACAACAGGATTATCATGTAATGCTCACAGCAAGAACCAAACTTGCAATAAGAGCCACACAAAACCAAGTAAAATGAAAAAGTAGAATCCGGTCTGGCAGCAAAATAAAACCTTTTAATTAAAATACCATTTGAAATTCCCTCCTTTCAATACTATTGGTCAATTTCACAAAAAAAACATGATGTCAGCAAAATGACAGCAAATTCACCCCTCCCCCACCTTAGACACACAAGACTGAAGCATATCTAAAAGGTGTAGTCATATAAATAAGCTTAAATGGTTTTAACAGAAGGAAGTGATGTTTCTTATTGTCAGAAGAAGTTTGTCAGTGTGACAAACGAAAGCGCTTACCTGGATTATTGCTTTTTACCGATTGTACTTTGGATTATTTTAATTAAAAGGTTTTCTTTTGCTGCCAGACCGGATTCTACTTTTTCATTTTATCATGTAATGCTCTGCTTGGTTTGGGAGGTGGGAACTATTAAATAAATGTAAATGGTGGCAAGACCTTTTAAGCGTGTCTTATTAAAGTCGGATATGGCAAGGTCTCTTATGACCCCTGTGATCGCATGCCTAGTATTGTTACTATGTTCCTATAATCACTTTCACAGCTGGGGGGCACTGACAGTTGCCTACAGCACTACAAAAGGGTGTATTTTAATGGGAGGTAAATGTGGAAGACACATACCCTGAAGGTTGTGGAGGAATGAGGGATTGTATCCATGAGTGTTTCTGTCAAGCTGCCACAGATAAACTGTTGGCAGTGCCAAGGTTTGATGTCATTCATAAAAACATGCATCATGGCACCCACAGAGGCAGCATTTGTTATCAGCAACATCAGCAACACTGTTTGGTCCCTTTTCCTATATTCCATGTCACAGAGTACTTGGTGCATATTTTCCCACAAGCTATGGAGCACACTCACCATCTCCCCAGTGCTGTGGGCAGCAGTCACCCGCTCCTGGATGAACACTCACCATCTCTCCAGTGTTGTGGCCAGCAGACCCCTGCTCCTGGATGAACAATCATCATCTCCACAATGCTGTGGGCAGCAGACACCTGCTCCTGGATGAACACTCACCATCTCCACAATGCTGTGGGCAGCAGTCACCTGCTCCTGGATGTATAGTCACCATCTCTCCAGTGTTGTGGGCAACAGTCACCTGCTCCTGGATGAACACTCACCATCTCCACAATGCTGTTGCCCACAGATACCTGCTCGTGGATGAACACTCACCATCTCCACAATGCTGTGGGCAGCAGTCATCTGCTACCCTGCTGGAGATGACACGTAGGTGTCAGTGGTCTCCTACAATGAATTGTGGAGGCTAGTTGCTACAGACGTGCTTCAACTAGACTGCCACACTGGCAATATTGAACACCTTCTGGTGCAGCTGGTAAAGTTGTGCATCTGGCAGGCTCAGGCCATCAAACCTCCAGAGAAGCAATTGGCCATACCATTGTCCACCCTGATGAGTGATTCCTAGGTTTATTGCCATCTGTGCCAAGCTGGTAGCCAATCACAAGCCCCAGTCTGTCCCCATTCTGGTGCTCCTTCCTTGTATAACTTCCCATTCCCTGTTTATTATCCAACCCTCCTCAACAACATTAGTCTACCCTTTAGATGCATATGTCTGTCCACATTCCTTCCTACCATTTTGTGTATACCATCCCTGTCTGTCTGTGTCGGTATTCTATATTTGTCTGTTTTCCTCGCTACATGTTTTTTTCCCTTATACCCATCCACAGCCATCCCTCAGTAACTTTCTCATCTACCCTTCTTTTGCAAAACTTACAAAAGGGGCTCTTTCAACACAAAAAAATAAATGCACCCCCTCCCCCACACATAACATACATTATGATTACCCTTCTGTGTTTACCTCTGGTTACTGTTTGTTACTTTCCTACCTACTTCCCTTCATTTCCACTCTTTTAATATGGGGAACAGGGTTGACCCCTGTGTTTTGTACACCTGCATTGGTCTTTCAGTTGGCATATGTTCTTGGCTACACTGCCTTTCTTGTGCTAGCCATGGACTAGCAGTAGCTATATTTCACTACATTGTGAGCATGAGCACCCATTAACTTGACAGCACTAGTTTGCCTTAGCTTGACATCCACTGTATCACCCATGAACAATGCAGAGGCACTATTCCTGACACACAGCAGCCTGAGGCACTTCATCTCATGCCTGTTGCAGCTCTCTTTAATTCTACAGTACTTAGTTTGGTATGCTGGTGCTATCCATTCACTAATACTTCTTGTATTAATTCTGCTCTGTTTCATGCAGTGACCTCAGATATGCATAGTCTTGTCTTTGAATCCCAGTCAGCATCTTCAATAGGAGTTTGAGTGCATTAGCCCCACTTTCAGTTTACTAAGTAAAATAAGTAAATTATGCTAACCATCAAAAAGATACAAACTGTTTAAAGGAAAGAGGTTTCAGAATTTGTAGTGCCGAGCTTACTGACATTTATCAAAATTGTCAGTGGACTAGAACAGTTAATAAATATATGCACCACAATTACCTGAAATATCAGTTATAACTAAATAAAAACACCTTTGCTATGGTCTTACATTTTTAGTAGAAAATCTGTGCATGGGCAGAAAAAAGTAGCTAACACCCAAAATAGGGGACATGGGTTAAAGTGCCCATAAGTGTTCTCTTTATGCTTACAAGATGTGGAAGGAACATTGCCATGGAAAATATGTATTAATGTGACATGAAACAAAATAACGACTGTAGTTAAAATTAAACCAGAAACTGAAATAAGGTGGAACATATATATTACCTTTTACCCTTTCAATACTAAAAAAATCCTATACTTTCCAACACTATAATATAAGTCACACTTAAGACCACAGCAACAGATTTCCTGAAAAAGTCAGTTTCAGAAGCAACCCAATACAAGTACTTTGGTAACAGTGACAATCTCAGCCTGAAAGGAGCACATACCAGGGGTTTTATGGTACTGGAAAAGATAACTTGCCAATAAGGACAAACAGATGGCTAAACTATCTGTACTGTATTGTACAATGGTTTGTACTGAGATCACATAATATGAAAGCATTGAGGTCCACTTCTAACAGATCATTGTGATGAGAGCATAGTCAAAAACTTAAATCTGTTTCTTGAAAACTTTTTATGATAATTTTCTTTATATTATCGGTGGTGCTGCGGTAGCATTGTCGCCTCACAGTAAGATGCTGTCCGGTTCGATTCTCAGCTAGAGCGTCTTCTGCGTGGAGACATGCGTGAATGGGCGTACCTTAGTTGAAGGTTGTGCATCAGGCCTGGCAAGCCGGTACGTAAAAATCAACTGCCAATTATTAGCGGACCGGAGTTCCGCTGTGGCGACCCCTAACCGGGAAAAGCCGGAAGACACAAACAAATTACCAGTTTCATCAGTTACATTTAAAGTACTAATACTACATCTGCAACACAGATGCCATGCACTCAGTAACTTGAATGAATGAACAGACATGGACTGTGGGTATGTATGGAGGAATGAATAGTTGTGACAATGTCATGAATGGGGTACAATGGCAAAAGTCTTAGCTGAACTGATGTAAGCTGT
Organism: Protopterus annectens; assembly: GCF_019279795.1. Taxonomy (NCBI): domain Eukaryota; kingdom Metazoa; phylum Chordata; order Ceratodontiformes; family Protopteridae; genus Protopterus; species Protopterus annectens. The sequence continues at coordinate 798,569,239 of NC_056746.1, forward strand.
GTAGATGGGGTTACACTCATCAAATGCTCCTGTAACTCTTTTAAACAAATCAGCTAGGTTTACAGTTATGGTCTAGGGAACTATAGGTTCACTGTGTTTATGAGATCTATAATGATGAGTTTTATTATGTTGCAAATGATGCTAGTGAGGCCGGTACGTCTAGCTGCCAAGGCCTGGGGTGGGGTCTCTCTTGTATAGGGGAACTACTACAACTGTTCTCCAGGTTTCTGGTACACATCCTGTGGAGAAGCTGTGGTTCAAATAATTAAGGAGGAGGTTTGATGGGGGTATTTCATACTGGCCAAGAAACAGTTCTGTCTACTACCTGGACCAATAGAGATAGTGATCATAACCTCAGAGAGTGCTCTTATCTGTACAGATGTAATTACTGGGAAATAGAGGCTAGGAAAATTGGAGGTGATGTTGGAGAAGTTGAAGACTGAGCTGAATACATCTGTAAGGATGTTAGACATACTATACTGTTTGAATGAGTGATGGCATTGGAGACAAGCTTGATCCAATGCTATGTATTACTTCTGAGGTTCTTTACATAACACATAGCTCATTACTTAATTATCATTTGTTGGAGTAGCAACTTTTTTAGTTTATAATTAGCACTGCAGGATTTAGCCTTGCTCCTGAGTTCTTTGTTTAACCTTTTGAGGTTGATTTTAACACACCTGAGTTTTTGTTTTGCTTTTTAAGGTGAGATTTTTCCTTTTATTGTAGAGTTTGACTATAGTTAATTACCACCAGGGGGCACTGTATTTATGGCTAATAGAAATGCGAGTCTCTTAGCATGCATTGTGCTGCTGGCAAGACATAGAAAGAACAATGTGAAGGAAAGCATGTTATTAGTGTGCCCTGAAGTAAAATAACAACTGCTGTCTCCACTTGCAGGCCTGAATGAGTAGTAGGCAGACTTTAGTGTAAACACAAATATCCGTGTTTTCCTGAGTTAAGGTCTTAAGGAAGGCCAATGACAAATTCTACACTGAGAATTTTATTTGGAAGCTTGAATAGATTGACAATGCCTAAAAAAAAAAGGGGGGGTAAAGAAAATCTTAGCCCATATGTGAAACCCTTGATGAGATAGGTCCAGTTCATCCTTGGCAAAGTTTGGTATTGTGTTCCATCTCCTCGAGGTTGACACACACTGGGCCACTTCAAAATGAGAGCAGTGATTAAGCCAATTATTAAATTGAATCATGTTTTGTGTACACAGCAGTATCACTCTCTGTGACAGCATAATGACCTTGTCATAGTCATACTTTGGGTGAAGACACTACAGTGCCTTGGTGAAATGGCAGACTCAACACCTGACTGTTATCCTCTCTTTTCTCAGCCTGAGAGTGTTCAACCAGAGCGATGAACAAAAGAGTTACATATGACAAGTACACTATGTGTGCTACACATGTGGCCTGAAAGACTTGGCCAGACCACTTTGGTGACTCTTGTATGATATGGTGGTGGAAGAAGCTATATGTGGCATGGAATGAGTGTCAGTGTGTTGCTGAGGCTTGGTTGTTGTGCACATGTGGTGCACGTGTTTGTAATGCCATGCTTAGGAGATCTTGGTGATTTTTGGTGCAACTCAACACAGAAAGGTTTTATGTTTTTCTTTCAGTCTGTAGGTGAGGTGTTAGTATAGGTACTGTTACCCAAAAGTATTTGCACCTCTCAAGTGTGGAGCTATTCTGTAGTAATAGCAAATAGTTGTTAGTAACCATATGTCATTTTATACACTGCCTTAAGTCCCTAGTGCTAGAATACTGGCAGAAACAGAATGAAGGTCCACAGTTGATGTAGAGACACCATGTGGCACACTGCATGCAGTATTATGGAATTTGATGACCCTTAGAGGGGGAGATGAAACATATAAGGGCCAGTGGTGCAAACACAGCAAAAAATAGTGTAGCAGAGTATAATATAGTAGAATACGGTAGCTGCCTGATATATAAGGTGACAGTGAAAACAGTTACAGGACAGTTCAACAGTTTGCAACTATATGATATGCAAGACAAAATGATACCTTGCAATAAAGAACTACTCAGTTCAGCTGAACACAGTCACAGCCCAGCACAGTAATGTTCACTCTGAAGCAGCAGGAGAACCTGTTGAAGACTAAAAGCTAAATCCATACTACACACTAGTATATAGTGCAGTGCAGTTGCAGAGTGGTAAATAACAGGACAGTGAAAGCAGTTCCATGACAGTGCAAAATGTCACATCTCTGTACAGTAGAGCATTATGCAGTCCAATATGATACCAAGCGGTAGGGCACTACTTAATGTAGCTCAGCACAGTCCAGTCGAGTTCATCTTAGTACAGTACAGCATGCTGCAGTACAGTCGTATGTAACGTCAGGCAGTGAAGCTGCAGAACAACATGGCAACAGTATGTTGTCTAGGATTTGCTTACATTGTCAACTACATTTATTTCCAACAATTTAGCTGCTAATCATTACCCACACCTACCACTGCATTGTTTTAATCATAAAAAAGCCAACAAATGATACAAAGCAACATTTATCAGCTTTCTCACGAATGGAATAAGAGTATGCTTCTTTCCTATTTTTAGAAAAGTATTTTATGAATGAAATAATTATTTTTAATGAAATTGACATGAGTTTGATGTCCATGAGACGAATAGCTAGCTATGTGTATTTCTTCCCTTTTTGGGGACGTGGATATTACTGCAAATTTATGGTGCAAATTATGCATTTTTTCCTGCATTTGGAAAGGTGCTTGCTGTACACCTCAAAACTGGTACATCACAGAAAACCATGAAAATGGAGAACTAAGGTAGTACATCTTTGAAAAATTGCCACCCAAGCAAACCCCATACTAGAAAATAAGCCGCTTTCTCATTAGCCAGTGACAACCTCAGCGTATCTATTTAACTCATTTCTGGGTTTGCTTCTTACTTTATCAGTTCAAATGACAAGGCTTTGAGAAGGGTAGTAGACTGGCTTTGTATCTTTAGCCTTTAAAAATCAACTGTTTATGTTTTAGAAGCTTTCTTGAGTCCAGTAATAATTGCCATGGGCCATTCTTTAATTAAAATTTTACTCCACTGGAGCAATGACAACTTATTAACAAGTGGTTTACTTTAAAGAACTCTATATAGGTAGTTGTTAGACAGGTCTCACATTTACTTCAAATGGTCAGAAGAAATTATATTGCTAACTAGAAGGTCTCTATCCTAGAGTGAGTGATGATGTTTGGGCTACAGAGTATATCTAGAATCAGACCACAGAAGTTAAGGCCATTAAGTCTTTAAAGCTGTGCTTTTACAAGTGTGTTTGTAATTCCACATTTCATTTCATTTATCTAACAGAAAAATACAAACTGCCTGTCCCCTTAAATAGTGCGCCATTAAAATAGTGGTAAAAATCTACTTCCCCTCCTTCACCACTCCATTTTTTTTAACAACTAACCAATGAGTTTTTGGTTGCTCCTGTAAATTCATTTTCTGCCAGCCTTTCTGGCAAAGGGGCATGGCTTTACATCAATCAATGTTCACTTCATCACTGTAAACCCATCAACTCCTAATTGTTTGACTGTATCTGATGGTATGTGAATTGTGGAATCACTAAAATAAGAGGGTACGGAAGTTTTCCCCTTATTCCCAAAGTGCAGTAATCCTTGATTTCATATATAGAGAGATGCACAGGTTTGGAGTTCGGGGGGTGTCCCTTTCAAAAATCAGTTTAAGAATTTTCTGTGCTATTTAAAGTACCATATTTCTTGACAAGACTGTTTCACTGAATCAGGAACTGAGTTACATGCTGAATTAAAGCCATGTTTCCTTCTGGAAGTATATTCCATTTAGAAATTACCAGTGACGGATTTTGCACCTAGTGTAAAAGAATAAGAAAGTGTACCTCCCCTCTCCCTGGTGCCAAAACTGTTCTGAACACAACAGAAAACATTGTGCTTATAAAGAACTTCAACAAATGTAATTTACTCAACCATTTCCTTCCGATAAAGACATGCAGCACTTTGTTTTATTTAATCCAGATGCGTGTGTGGAAATGAAATAAAAGGGTGTTACTTCCCAGCTAGCTACAGATTGCTTATGCAATCTCTGCTGCTAGAACTTGCAGTACTTAAAAGACTGCTGTGAGTGAGACGTCAAGCAGAGCAGATGTCCTGAATGTCTATGTGTATGTGTATGTGTGAGTGTGAGTGTGTGTGTGTGTGTGTGTGTGTGTGTGTGTGTGTGTGTGTGTATGTGTGTGAGTGTGTATGTGTGCGTGTGTGTGTGTGTGTGTGTGTGTGTGTGTGTGTGTGTGTGTGTGTGTGTGTGTGTGTGTGTGTGTTAGCAACAGACAGCACAAAATGAATAAGGACTCCCATTACACGTTGGAGGACTGCAAGTATGATTCTTGGAATTGCAGAAAGTTAAATGTGGTTGATTAGGGGAAATATGTACTTGGTCCAAAAATGCTGCAGCCTAGAGAATTCCCTTTCTCTGAGGTGTAGAGATCTCACAGTTAGAATGTGGGGATACAGGAATGCACTGTCAACATTGGAGGGGTACCATTCTGCAAAACATACTTTTAATGTGCAACAGAAATGTTCATCATTTATTTCTGCTGAATTGCACAAATGTTTTCACAGTTTTGGAGCTGGAACTGCTGAGTTTCGAACTTCAGTTACAACACCAATGAATAATATGTATCATCAACGATAAACTACAGATTCTTTTGAAAATAAAATAAAAGCTTAAAAGGTTACATACATCAGTTACAGCTCCTTCCTTTACTGTTGGTATTTATGATTGTTTTGGGATTTTGTGCTAATTACTTATCTTTTTGATTAATTTCTCTGGCCCTCCTAACTCAAACATCCTGGCTCCAAGTTGCCAGAAAGTAGGTGTGTGGATGGTACTGTACAGCAACTTTGGTAGCACAGCACCAGCTGACAGGATGTTGCATGGAAATAAACTACGCATTTGACATTAAAAAGTTCTTATATGCCAGGCAACAGACACTTATCAGGGGTTGTTTTGCACTTAGAACCTTGCATTGCAGAATGATTTGAGAACTGCATAGTGATTCATGCTTTATACTTAGTTCATCAAACATAATTCTTCAGATTTCCTCTAGCTTTCATTGTTGTTTTTGTATACTGTAGAGAACAGACATGGTCTAGAGTAGACAGGGATTTGATACAGGATGAAAAGTCAGTAAGTCCTGGGAGCACAAAACGTCACTATTCGTCCTTGCAGTAGGACTGAGATGTAGTCATACAAAATGAGTAGGTGATGCAGAAATTTAAAAATTATGTTGAAATGGACATAGAGTTCAGAAATTAAACTTGAAGCTGAATAACTGAGACCTTTTCCTCTGAATACTGTACTGCGATGTTCATTAGAAGTGTTTGTCAGAAAATTAGCTTGCGCTTGTCAGTGGAAGGGTCCTATTTTCAGCCACAGGCTACAGCAGTGCAAAAAGGCTACTAAAATTGGTTGCTTAAGGTGACAAGGTCAATCTTTGTTATTTGAGTATAATGGAATAAGAACCCATAGTAGCAGAGATATAATTCCGGTTCTCGTTCCGGTGTTACTGGCTACATTTCAGTTTAGCTATATAACTAAGCTTGTGCTTTTTCTAGACTATACAACTGCTGTGGTGAAAAGAGTCTTATCTGTGTCCACTCTGAATGACCCTCTGAATTGTTTTCATTTATTCAGTACAGTTAATTTATCTGAACAAAATTACAACTCGGTTTCTGTATGTAAATTTTGTGAGGTTGGCATTGACTGAAAAACTACTTTATTTTGAAGGACCTATGTTAAATTCAAAGAGTTTGGCACCAGCTGGAAAACTATTGTAAACTAAAGTCAGGGTTCTGAGATCTGCTATGCACAATACATCAGTCTAAATTGTATGTACTACATCACTTAAACTTCTCTAGTATTTGCAGATAAGTTGGTCTAGACTTGTCATGCATTATGGGCAGGATTCATTCCTCAGGACAATTTAGTAATATCGCTGTCAAAATGGCATTTTGCAGAAATGTTGCATAATGTGATGTACCATTTTCGGTAAAAGAGTCATGACTGACTTTGTAGGTGCATGATTAAGCAGCACAGTACGTCTGACTTTAGATGCACAGACAAACAATGTAATGACTAACAGATTACAGATTTGGAAAGCTCAGTACTTCTGGATGCATATAAGGTGGAGTGGAAACAGAGCTATGCTTGTCTGACCTGTAAGTTAGTAACCCCAAATTTAAAATCCAACTGAATGATGTACAGGACAGCTGTAGCAGAAGTTGCTGTGTCAGATACAGAGAATGTGAGAAATGGAATAGCAGCTATGAACATACATGTACAGACTTATGCAATAACATTAAATTACAATAAAAGTTTACCACCTCAAACAATTTTAATATTTTTAACAAGTGATGGAGGACAACTCAGAATCAGCTTGTAATGGGTACTTATTACACATATGTGAATGTAATATACCAGCTAGACTTAATCAGTGAATGCCTCAGATACTCCACAGACACACACACACACACACACACACACACACACACACACACACACACACACACACACACACACACACACGCACGTACATCAGAGAGAGCAATGATGGAGGATGTCTCGGAATCAGCTTGTAATGGGTACTTATTACACATCCGTGAATGTAATGTACCAGCTAGACATAACCAGTGAATGCCTCAGATACTCCATAGTCAGACACACACACACACACACACACACACACACACACACACACACACACACACACACACACACACACGTATACACACAAACATGTATATGAGAGAGAGCAGTGATGGAGGAAATCTCAGAACCAGGTAGTAATAGGTAATTTATTACACATACGTGAATGTAATGTACCAGCTAAGTGAATGCCTCAGATTCCCCACAGACACATACACATATACATGTACATCAGAGAGAGGAATGATAGAGAATGTCTCAGAATCAGCTTGTAATGGGTATTTATTGCACATATGTGACTGTAATGTACCAGCTAGACTTAACCAGTGAATGCCTCAGATACTCCATAGTCAGACAGACAGACATACACACACACACACACACACGTACATCAGAGGCAGCAATGATGGAGGACATCTCAGAATCACCTTGTAATTTATTTATTTATTTACATTTGTTGACCGGGAGTGTCTGACTGGACGTAGGTCCATTTTCAGCGGAGGCCCGGGGAGAAAAGCTCCGCAGTTAAAATATACAGACAGTAGTTACATTGGATTCATATAGCATTTAACAATTTGATCAACACAGCAATTAATAATTACAAAAATAGTTACAGATGAAGAACATAGTACATCAGTAGACAACTAGAATCTTTATCATCTGCGAAGTACATAACAGACATTAACAATTGTTACAATAAGAAATTCCTGCTGTATAATAACTAGTTAGGCTTATGAGCATCCGAGCTTGCTATAATTAAGGTAGTTAGTGGGGTGGAAAGAAAGGTAGTGGGTGTATGGAGTGTGTGATATTAGAGTGGGAGTTGCAAGGGCAAAGCCAGCATGCTTTTAGGTGTGCTTTTAGTAAAGTTTTGAAGTGGGTGCATGATGGTACGGAGTTAATTTTGGGTGGGAGGGAGTTCTATAATTTGGCTATGGTGCAAGAGAATAGTGCTTCTCCAACAGAGTTATTGGCTTTATTGATCTGCAAGTGATTTCTGTTGCTGGATCGTAGTGGTCTGGTGGTGCGATAGAGTTGGAGTAGATTCTGGAGGGTTGGGATATTTAGTGGATGGTTTACTAGTTTGTGGGCGAGTGTGAGTTGATACCATTGAAGGAGGTGAGGGAGTTCAAGACAGCCCAGTTCAACAAGTGAGAGACAGTGGTGACTATGGTAGGATGCCCCTGTGGCGAATTTGGTGATTTTGTTGTAGCAGGTCTCTAGCTTGTTTAGATCGCATTGCCTTAGGTTGGTATATATTGGAGAGGCATAAAGTAGGGTGGAGATAAGTTGGGAATTTGGTACTGAAATCTTTGCTGCTTTGGTGAGAAGTTGCTTATTTCTGTATAACTCTCCTTTTTGTGGACTTTTTTATGGTCATGGATATGTGAATGTCAAATTGTAGTTTATTGTCTATTTCCACTCCTAGCAATTTGGTGTGTTCTGTTGGGTGTATAGTGGTGTTGTCCTTTGCTGTGATGTTAAAGTGAGAGTTATTTTGAGTATGTTTGGTGGGTTGGAAGATGAGTAGTTCAGTTTTGTTTGGGTTGAGTATTAATTGGGCATCGGATAACCAAGTTTCAACAGAGGAAAAGGCTTCCTGTGTGACTTTTTGCAGTTTGGGTAGGGACTGGGTTGAGCAGATGATGGTAGAGTCATCTGTGTATTGTATGAGTGTGCCATGTTTGGTGGCAGAGGCTAGATTATTGGTGAAAATAGAGAAGAGTAGGGGTCCAAGGATGGATCCTTGGGGAACCCCTATAGAGACAGGTAATTGGGGAGATATGTCATTCTGCCATACAACTGATTGTTGTCGGTCAGACAGGTTACTCTGAAACCAGTTAGTGGCTGATTGAGAGAAAGATAGGTTACTGAGGACAGAGACGAGTTGTTTGTGTGGGACCATGTCAAATGCTTTAGATAGGTCTAGGAAAGTAGCAGAGGAGAGATAGCCATTGTTTTTATGCTGAAGGATAGTGTTAGTAAAGGAGAGTAAGGCAGTGGTGGTGCTATGGTTTGGTTGGAAACCATGTTGAGTATTGGAAAGGAGGTTTTTAGTAGAGAGTTAGTCTGAGACCTGAGAGTGAATGCATCTCTCTAGTATTTTGGAGAGTAGACAGAGAATAGCTATAGGGCGGTAATTGGTTAGTTCTGTGGAGGGGCCGCCTTTGTGGAGGAGAATTATATGTGATACTTTCCATAGTGTGGGAATGTAACTTTCTGACAGAGATTGGTTAATCAGCATGGATACTAGGTAGGCTAGAGCATCAGCTGCGATTTGTAGGTATTCACTTGGGAGGTTGTCTGCTGCTAATTTGGTGGGCTTAAGTTTAGTTAAGAGTTTTTTTATGTTGGAGGTAGGAACAGGAGAAAAAGAGAAGACAGTGGGGAGATTGTTAGTTGAAGGTGTGGGTTGCAGGGGAGGGGGGTTGTGTTGTCTAGCTAGTGATAGTATGGTTTGTGTGAAGTGTGTGTTGAATGAGGTAGCAATATTTTCGGAGGAGTGAGGGATGTTAGAAGGAGGGGTACTGACCTGGGTGGAGGATGGAGTTTGTGGAGGACCAGAATTGTTTGGGGTTGTGTTGGGAGGAGTCTAGGGCAGACTGGTAGTATTAGAATTTGTCCTGTTTTATTAGCTTGTTGACTCTATTGTGTAGCTCTAGGAATTTCTGTCTAGTTGAGGGGGTTATGGTTTTGCGCCAGTGCTCCCAGGCTTTATCCATGTTCTTCATTTCTGACTTAGTGGTTTTCTGTAGCCATGGGGAGGGTTGTGCGTTTTGGTTCTGGAAAGTCTTATGGGGGAGTGGTAATTAAGGATGCTCAGGAAGGAATTATTAAAAAATTCAACTGTGTCATCAAGACTGAGGTACTTTAGAGGATGCCAGTTACATTCTTTGAGGGATGAGATGAATGTGAGTGGGTTAAAGTTTAGTTTTTGTATGTATTTGATGGCAGATGACAGGTTTAGCTTGGTATAGGTGTTTTTTGAGTAGGAATGATGGGGAGTGATCACTGAGGCTATCTGATAAGCAGCCTGTTATATATGACTGGGGGCTCTTACTGACTAGTATCCAATCCAGGGTAGTGTGCTGGTTGAAGTTTTTATTTATCCTGGTTGGCGACTGGACTAGTTGGGTGAAGCCATGAAGGTTTAGATGATGGGTTGGATGGTTGCCAGAACAGGATTGCCAGTCAATATTGAAATCACCTAACATTATAGTTTCTTGGGGGAGATGGTGGGTAGACCAGCTGAGGAGGTTTTCTAGTGGAGGGATGTTTTGGCCAGGTGGGAAGTAGCATCCAATTATGTTGATGGTTTTATTTTGAGGTTGGTATATATTATTTCTTCATTGCCTATTTGTGGAGCTGATGATTTTAAGATCTGGATGTTTAGATGCTGTTTAAATATTATAGCTACATCGCCTCCTTTCTTGTTTAGCCGGTAGGGAGGATTTTCTCACTAGTAATGTGAGGTTTTAGCCAGGTTTCTGTCAGGATGACTATATCTGGGGAGTACAAGTCTATGGTGACATGGAGTTCATGGACTTTGTTGGATATACTTCTAATATTTAGGCTTAGTAGAAGGAAGAAACTTGGATTTCTATTGGCTGTGATTTGGGAGAAGTTGTGGTTTCTAGTCTGATTATGAGGAGTGGGGTTGGAGATGGTAGGGCCAAGGTTGGGGTGGATGTCTCCACTTAGGGCTAGTTTTGATATGCATGAGGTTATTAGTTTTTTCAGTTTTTGAATGTGTTTGTTTATTAGGCAAACTTTATGATTGTGCTCTGTGGGTAATAGCTATGGTGGGAGGGTTACTATGTTAAGTTGTAGGGATGCTTTATGTTTGAGTAATATAGTTGATAGAATATGTGGGGGGTTCATAGGGATGGTTTTTGAGTTGGTGGGAGGGGAGCTGAGTGAGGGTGAGACATGAGTGCTGGTGTGAGTAGTAGTACAGTGGTAGTGGTTGAGTGGGGGAATGATGGAGTTTTGGTAGGATGTAGGATATGCAAGTAGAGTGCATGCAGTGAGCATAGGTATGGTATGCTTATACATGTCCTCTGAGGAGGAGTGATAGTAGTGGGAAGATGGATGAAGGAGGGAGTGTTGGGCTTAGTGCCATGGTTGGCTGTTGGAAAGACGGGAGGGGTTTGCATGTGTAATAAAGGTAGGACCACTGGGGGTGGGAGGGAATAGGGGCAGGGTGGAGAGCAAAGCGGGCAGAGACCCTGTTAGCTGCTCTTATGAGGGGGCTGGAAACAATCAGGTAACAGAGTAAACTGATAAAAGAACATATGATAGTGAATGTGGAGACTCAGGTAGGTACCCTGTATTTCCATGAACTATCAGTTAGCTGTGCCCCAGTTTAGGCAGTTTTAGTAAGTTTTATGGCAAGGCTGAGCATAAGGTGCTCGAAGGGTGTGTAATGGATACTTATTACACATACGTGAATGTAATATATCAGATAGACTTAATCAGTGAATGCCTCAGATACTCCACAAACACACACACAGACACAGACACAGACACACACACACACACACACACACACACACACACACACACACACACACATAGACACACACACGTACATCAGAGAAAGCAATGATGGAGGATGTCTCAGAATCAGCTAGTAATGGGTACTTATTACACATACGTGAATGTAATGTACCAGCTAGACTTAACCAGTGAATGCCTCGGATACTCCATAGACAGACACACACACACACACACACACACACACACACACACACACACACACACACACACACACACACACACACACACACACACACACACTTCTTTTGTTAAGAATTCCTTTATAAACTATATTTTTAATACAGGAATATGGTTCATTTTCCACTTTTAAATTTTAAACTTTACATGTTTTCACCGTACAGCACTTTTTCAGCAGCAGGATAGCAATTCACAATTTCAAGGTTTCCAGTGTCACTTTCTAACTGAGAAATCTACACAGATAACCAGGATTTTGGTGAAACCATAACATATTCTTCCCATTTGCAGGAAAAAAATATGTCAGTACTATTTAACATATATCTGTGGTGAGTAGAAGGGCACTTTTAAGTGTAAAACATTTAGGCAGGGTAGCTAAAGGCAAATCTGAGAATTTCTAAGAATGTTTGTAATCTGCTGTTATACGGACAAGTAAAGGCTTTTAACCAACTTCAGTATACATGCAACAAAAAGTTTACCATCTGCAAACTGTACAGGTGTGTCAGGTGCTCATATGGCAAACAAGCTGGAAGATTTGTGCTGCTCATGGAGGAATCTTCCACCTCTTTTCAGACTGACAGACTGGTACTGTCTCTATGACTTTTGGTCTGATTTGATTGAGGTGTTTTCAGAGAACAATCCTGATCAGAAGCCATAGCATAAATGCAGGCCCTGAACATCTCACAGCTATGCCTAGGATCCATTTAGGAACATTAACTGTTAATTCCTCACCCTCTCTTCAACTGCTACTGCAAAGAGGAATTACATTTACTTCTAATCATCACAGCATGTACATTCATGTTTGTAATTTGGTGATACCCAAGGCAATTACATACTTAGTATGAATGTAAGTCTAATTTAATGGTTCAGTTGTGAATAATTTTATGTCAGTAATCTCCTTTTGTATATGTAATATGTTCACACTTCTGTTGAACTTTCAATTAAGTAGTGTGTGTATGTTTTACTTTTACATTGTACACATGTTATGGTTTCACTTCCAATGATGCACAGTGAGTATCATTTTGAAGTGACAATTTGCAATGTACAAATCTTCTGAATTCTTGTTAATGTTTTCTGTTAATGGCCAGGGTCATTGCTGAAAAGGGTCCATCTTCCAGCCTTATAATAAGCAAGCAAACACATGAATAAATGGAGTCTTCAGTTTTGTGTGGTTACCAAAGTCTGTTTCTGAGCCCACTACTTTTTCATGACTTTTGTTTTCAAATCTGATCAAAACAAGTCAAATGTGGGCCTCATGCTTTGCAACATAAGCTTTTTTGTTGAAGACAAATTTATCATCACTTGAGAAATAATTTGGTAGCTAAATAAAAACCATAACAGTCTTACTTGTACAGATTCAGTTTTCATTTTCTTCATCTCTTCATTCAAAATACGTACAACTCTCCTTGCCAGGCCTTTAGATTAATCAACAAGTGATATGATACTTACATGACAAATTCCACACCTACACACAAAGTATACAGATTCCACACTGGTGAAACAGGATCCATTGTCAGAACTTCCATTTCTGGAATATTAAGATCCATCAACATTCTGGCTCAGTTTTTTAGTGGCCATATATAATGCAGAAGTATTAAGTACATACGCATTTACCCACTTTGAAGAGGCATCTACCAGAGTTGGAAACATTTTCCCAAGATGCTCTTGTGGTCAGAATTCTCCTATGACAACACATGTCAATCGAATCAAAGCAAGAGTCACAGAGACACCACCAAAATCCACATGCAGTCTAGACTGCGGCTTTACAGGCCATTCGTATATGTGAAAAATGTACAAGGTGGTGATTTACCATTTGCTTGGCATACTGTAACCTCCTTTTTGACACCCTGATCTACATCAGACGATCAAAAATATGAAATAGCTAGCTAGACCTTTCATTATGACTAATTCAAGGCAAACTTGACATAACATTTTCAGAATTACACTTTGTCTATATTGAGGGATTATGATTCTAGACACCTACAAAACACAACCATCTCTGACAATTTATAGTCTAACTGCCCTTACTGCAAGCTAAATGAAGTGTCTAACTACTCTTACTGCAAGTTAAATCAAGTGTCTAAATATCACTTCTGCAAGTTAAATCAAGTGTCTAACTACCACTTCTGCAAGCTAAATCAAATCAAATTTCTAACTACCCTTATTGCAAGTTAAATCAAATTAAATTTCTACTTACCCTTACTGTAATATAAATGAAATGTTTAACTACTCTTACTGCAATATAAATCAACTCTCTAACTACTTTACTGCAATATAAATCAAGTGTCTAACTACCCTTACTGCAAGATAAATCATAGGTAAAGAGAGATTGCAGCAATTTACACAAAATTGAAGTATAATTTCAAAACAGCACTATTGTACTAAATAACTTAAATGATCAGTAAATATTAAAAATTAATAAATAAAATAATTACAGTTTTATACTAAAAAGAGAGCTACCTAGATTCTAATGCTATAATTCTAAATCATCTAATTTTCAAACTATGGGTTATATATGGATATTATATACTTTTAATTCAACCAAATATAGAAACAAGTAAATGAAAGTACAATGTATAATATTCAGATATGCATATGGACTCACTTTTTATAGTGTCATTCAAGTCAAAGTAAAACTGCTAAAGCAACAAGTGTGTTTTCATAGGTTCATAGGTGTGTACTAGGCTAATGGCCTTGGGGCCTTTACAAGCCTAACCCATAGAAGTGCCCTGGTATTGTGCCGCCTGTCATTAGTTCCCAGTGCCTCTATCAAGTAGAGCAACTGGAGTGATCCCCGGGGTGAACTTTCTATTTCCCATCCACTCATCAAGATTTCTCTTGAAGAGGGCTAGTGAGATGCTCTGCTTGACATGTATGGAAGTCTATTCCAGAGCATGGGCAGTCTCTGGGTTATGAACCTGCCCCTCCAGCATGTTCTGTTGATTGTGGTAATGAGGTTGAGGTCTCTGGAGCATTTTGTGTGGAGGGACTGGGATTTCTTTAGATGCAGCATTTCTAATAGAGCTGGGTCAGACTTGGCTTTGTAAGTCAAGCAGAGATCATCTCTTAGTAGACGATATGGGACAGAGAATAGCTAGAGTTTTTTCAGTCTGTTCATGTAAGACATGTGTTTAAGGCCTAGAATCCTCTTTGTGAGGTACTTTTGTGGCCTCTCCAGCTGTTGCAGGTGTCTAGTGAGGTACATGCCAAATGGGGCATTATACTCTATGACTGGTCTAATGAGGGAAGAGTAGAGAGAAATGATGACCTCTTTCTTTCTGGGTGCAAAACCCTTGGTAATGAGGTGTGCCACATAGAAGGACTTTCTGACCACAGTGGCAATGTGATGGTCGAAGGAGAGGCTGCTGTCAACCTGTGTCCCCAGATCTCTTATATTGCCTTCAGTGTCCAGTGGGCTCCCATCAGTGTGGTAATTACTGGGAACTGAGTTTTTCCCAAAGGGGATGACGGTGCATTTTTTGACATTATGCTTAAGCCCATGGTTTCAAAACCAGTCACTGATCTCAGCGAGGCCTTTCTGTAGGATGTCTGCATCATTTGGGGAGTTAATAATGGCTCCCAGCTTGCAGTCATCTGCGAATTTGGTCAGCCAGAGTCCCTCCATGTTGGCCTGGACTTCTGAGAAATAGATGCCAAACAGGAGAGGACCCAGGACTGATCCCTGTGGGACTTCACTCATGACTGGTAGCAATCTGACTTGGAGTCTGCTACTTTCACAGTGTGTTCTATCTGTGAGCACATTTGCATCCCACCTAATGATATAGGGATTGATATCTAGTTTGGTGAGTTTATCAATAATTCCTTAGTGAGGAATGGTATCAAAGGCCGGGGCTGTATTAAATCTGTGAACGCTTAAAAAAGCGAACGCTGATTTATTGATCCCATGTAAGCGAAAGCTTACAATCCCGAATACTTGGAATGGCAACTTTTTCCCAGAGGAAAAAAATCGCTGTTCCACAAAAAATAAAATAAAATAAAATAAAAACTTTAAAACATTACATTAAGTGGGGAGCTTCGCCTCCCACTACCCCCGGTGTGGGGGGCTATGCCCTCCCATCCCCCTACTTAAATATACCAACTCCGAGATCGCACTACAGTGATGAAAAAGTACAGTTGTGTACACTTACCATAAATGTAGATGTTCGAGTGTATTCACTGTTGCAGTCATTACATTTTGGGTAATCCTGCTGGCAGGTTGCCCTCAGTCGGCCTGAATTCCAAAGTCCTAGGTCCTGCGTCGGTTGCTGTTGCCCCTTCCCTAATGTCAGGTCGTCAGGGGTATAAAAGATGCGGCCCCTTAAAAGGGTAGCCAAAAAAAAAAAAAAAATAAATATATATATATATATATATATATATATATATATATATATATATATATATATATATATATTACCAATATAAACTTTACTTACATCTAACAACAAGCACATACGTGGGTTTTATAAATCAGAGAAGGAAAGATGGGTTCCATCAGAAGAAAGGGGAAGGCGGGGGGGTGTGGGTGAGTGAATACGAAACCACATCTACATTATGGTAAGTGTAGTCATACACAACTATGTGTACTATATGTTCTTGTGTCATTTTTTTTGTTTGGGTCCATTGTTCTGGTCAAGTCCCCTGGGAGGGGAGGCTGGGCTGGGAGGCTGAAACAGCACAGTGGCTATGTGGCCCTGGAGGCCTGCAAGAGTGCAAAGCCTGCCCTGGTTTTAGAGTAAGAGTGGTAAATGATAAGTAGTTGTAAGTAAGGTGTTGCACTGAACTCCTAAAGCTGCTGCTATGTCCTTGGTTGGGTACTCCTGATGAAAGGCTGCTGCTGGTGGAATGTGGCTCAATGGAATGTGGGCACTGGAAATTTTAATAGATGAAAAAGATAGGCCTTTGTCCAGCATCTCAGTTAAGTATTGCAAAATCTGAGGAATATTTGGCACAGCTGTATCAGTTCCTTGTGCCTGGTTCCAAGCATAGAATCTCTTCTATTTTCCAGCATAAGATTTTCTAGTACTAGGCCTTCTGGCCTCCAAAATGACATCCATCACAGCTTTACTGAGAGGTGTGTTTTGTATGACTACATTATCTGCCATGCTGCCAGGTTTAAAGTCCTGAATTGGCTGTGCAGGATCTGATTGTTTTGCTGGGACAATAAATGAGGTACTTGAGGTAAGGTCCAAGCTGTGCATTGAGACAAGTTCTTTAGGATTGGAAACCAGTACTGGCGGGGCCAGTCTGGGGCAATCAGTATCATTTTTGGCTTCTCCTGTCTGGCCTTTAGGAGTACCTTGGGGAGGAGAGGCAGTGGGGGAAAGGCATATACTGATAGGTTTTTCCAGCTGAAAGATAGGGCATCCACTTTCCATGCTTGTCTGTGATAAGTCCTTGTGCAGAATCTTTTTAGTTGGTAGTTGTGAGGGGAGGCAAATAGATCTATGTCTGGGCATCCCCATTTCCTTGTTATCATGCTGAAGACTTGTGGATCCAGCTGCCACTCGTGGGGATCCATGAGGTTTCTGCTTAGTTCGTCTGCCAGAGTATTTTTCCTTCCTGGCAGGAAATGCATCTGCAGATGTACTTGGTAAGTTAATGCTGTGTCCCACAAAGTAATGGCTAGTCTGCAAAGGGGGTAAGAATGTGTGCCCCCCTGGTTGTTTATATACCACATGACCGTGGTGTTGTCTGTCTTTATCAGTAGTTGTCCCTGATGAAGTAGGTCCTTGAAGGCTGTCAGGGCATTCTGAACAGCTAGCATCTCTTTTTGATTGATATGTAGATGCATTTGGGTTGAGGACTATGTGCCCTGAGAATGCATCTTCCTGCCATGTGGGCCCCCCAGGCATAATCTGATGCATCCGTTGTTAGTGTCTGCCTGGCTGGGGTAATGTGAATGGCTGTCCCTTGTTTTGGTGACAAGCCTTTGCCCACCATCGAAACTCCTGTTGCAGGCAGGGAATGAGAGTAATCATTGTTTCTAGGCTGTGGCAATGTTGAGTCCAAACACTTTTTAGGTACCATTGAAGTTTCCTCATATGCAGTCTTGCATATGGAATTAGTAGGATGCAGGATGCCATGAAGCCCAAAGCCTGCAGAATTTTTCTTGCAGATAACTGGGCCTTTGTTGCCAACATTTTGAAATAAGTAGTCAGTTGCCTTTGTTTGTCTGGCATGAGATAAGCCATCTGGGCAGTTGTATTTAGGCTTGCACCCAGGAATATTATCTCTTGAGAGGGTACTAGTTTTGATTTCTTTTCGTTGACTGTGTACCCTAGGCATGTTAGAAGTCTTTTCACAAATGTCAGATGCTGTAGCAGAATGTCCTTGTTCTCTGCTTGAATTAGACAGTTGTCCAAGTAAGGATATATTTGTATTCCTCTTTGTCTGCAGAATGCAATTACTGGTGCCAGGCACTTTGTAAAGACCCTGGGCACAGTAGATAAGCCAAAGGGCAGTGCAGAGAATTGGTAATGCATTGAGCTAGCCTTGAATCTGAGGTATCTTTTGCACAGCTGTCTGGTTGGGACATGCAGGTATGCCTCTTTTAGGTCTAGAGTCACCAGCCAAGTGTTCTTGCCCAGCATGGGCAGAAGCTGCTGCAAAGTCATCATCCTGAATTTTGGTATATCCAGGAATGTGTTCAGAATAGATAGCTCCAGTATTGGTCTCCAGGTCTTGTCCTTTCTGGGTACCAAGAACAGGCTTGAGTAAAATCCTTGTCCCTGCACTTGCTCTGGTACTTGTTGAATGGCCCCCAAGTCCATGAGGGATGAGACTTGTTTTTGTGCCTCTACCCTTTGATTTTTTGGCAGATCTGGCCAGCCGTTTGCCTTTGGCAGGGTATGAAAATGGAACTTGTACCCTTGTGACATGATATTTAGAACCCACTTGTCCTGGGTTATAATGTGCCAATTTTGAGAAAAAAAG
Organism: Protopterus annectens; assembly: GCF_019279795.1. Taxonomy (NCBI): domain Eukaryota; kingdom Metazoa; phylum Chordata; order Ceratodontiformes; family Protopteridae; genus Protopterus; species Protopterus annectens. The sequence continues at coordinate 798,587,617 of NC_056746.1, forward strand.
TGCTAATTTTCCCCCTAAGGGTGCTGCCAGGAGATAAGTGCTTGGTGCAGGCAGGGGAAAGTCATTGGGACTGTTTCCTGTATGGTTGTGATTTGTCTTCTTCAACTTTGGAGGTAGAAGCACCCCATTGCTTTGACCTGTAGGAACCTTGCGCCTGGGATCTGCCTCTAGGGCATCTGGATCTGCCCCTTTGAGGTAAAAAATCTTTGACAGTTTGCATAGATTTAGCTTTGTCCTCCATTTTCTTTAACACCTCCTCTGCCTTAACACCAAACAAAGTATGCTGTAAAGGTGCATCTAATAATTTAACTTTGACATGATCAGGCAGATTTTGTTCCTTTAACCAAGCATGCCTCCTAATTACAGAACCCATAACTGCGGCCCTGCAGGAGGCCTCCAAAGAATCAAAACCACATTGCAAAGTATGCTTTCCAACTTGTTCAGCTGCATGCAATAAATCGTGCATTTCCTTGTTTTCTGCACATTCAGAGTTTAATAACATTTTCTGTTTAAGCAATGCCGTGAAATGTTGCTGATATTTGAGCATATGAAACTGACAGTTTAAGGCCCTTATAGCCAAGGTAGCAGGTGTGTAAACCTTTTTTACCCATCTATCCAGTGCCCTAGAATCTCTGTCAAGAGGGGGTAGGGTTTTTTACAGTGGAAGCCTTAACTCCTTTGGGACCCTGTAAAATAGTTTCTGGGTCTGCAGCAGGGTTTTTAAAAAGGAATTTATGAGCGTCAGGAACCCTGTAATATCTGTCAGGCTTAGCAGGAGCTGGAGGTAAGGAGTCAGGGGTAAGACTAGACTCCGAAAACACATCATCTACAATATCTAACACAGGTGAAATGGCTAGTGGCCTATGTTGAGGTAGTAAAAGGAAATCCCTGAGCCTCTTTTTAGACTCTGAAAAATCTTGGCTCTCCAAGTGGAAATGCTCCCTCATGGTATGTAAGGTTTCCCCAAAAGAATAGTCCTCTGGAGGAGAAGCTGAAGGTATAGATTCTTCAGCATCAGAAGAGGAATCAGAAGAAATAGAAACCTGATCTGAAGATTCATAATCAGTCTCTTGCCTAGGCCTCTTATCAGGAGGGGGATGGGAACCCCTGATCAAGGTAATTAAGTCTTCGGCCATTTTGAGCATCTGTTTTTTGGGCATAGAGGCCTGTCCATGTGGCTCTTGAGTTTGTTTCTTTGCTTTAGAAGGTGCTTTAGTCTTTCCCTTTGAAGCTGAGGTTGGTTTAATGTAAAGATGTTTAGGTCTGAATACACCCTCAGAAGCCGGTGCCTGCTCAGCGGCTCTTGACCCATCTGAAGGAATGGTATCCGAGGCTCCAATACCTTGAGTTGCCTGTGGCATGGCCGACTCCACGTGGGAGTTGGTAGCGGCCTGCAACTCTAAAGTAGTGGTCGTCAGGGGCTGCAAAAGTGCCTCACTGAGAACCGGCGAACCAGCGAATGGCTTAGGAGAAGCTTCGTCAGTTTTGGGCCTCGGTTGTCAATCTCTCTCCTTTTCTTTGCATTTTTTGTGAACTCTGGTAGTCGGATGGCTACCTGGTAACATTTCTGGATAATTAAACTGGCGTTCAAAATAGTTTAAAGCAAAATCATACCAACGCTTAACAGTGCATTTGTTAAATCTAGCACAAAACTGATAACCAGCAACGATGTGATCAGGGCCTAGGCAAGGAATACAGTAAGAATGAAAGTCCTTATGAGGTATTTGCTTTCCACAAGAAATACAATTATTAACTTTTTCTGACATCGGTCTGGAGCAAGAAAAAAGTTTCCCCAACAGGGTACTTAGCTTTATTGAAGACTTCGGATCCGAAACTCAAACACGAAAATCTCATGAGTTGGCAGACCGGCACTTGCGAACTGCTTCTGCTTCAGGCACCGCGAGGCAAGAAAGACTAAAGAAAATGGCTTCGGCCGCATCTTTTATACCCCTGACGACCTGATGTCAGGGAAGGGCCAACAGTAGCTGACGCAGGACCCAGGACTTTGGAATTCAGGCCAACTGAGGGCAACCTGCCAGCAGGATTACCCAAATGTAATGACGGCGACAGTGAAACACGAAGAACATCAGCAAAGTAACAGAGGCAGCCAAGTGATTTCTTTCCCAGGGAAAGAAATTGCTTATATGCCATTTCGCTATTTTGCTGTTTCGTGCTTTCAAGTTCGATCAAGATGCATTTGAAGGATTGCGTCTTCGATTATATAATAGGAATCCCAAAGGCCTTGAACAGATCAAGGTAGGCTGTATGAACTGCCTTACCTTCATCTACCGCGCTGGTGACTGAGTCAAATAAGTCAACCAGGTTGAGCAGGCATGATCTACCTTTCACAAAACCAAATTGCGTGGGATCTAGAGTTTGGAGATTCCCTGTATTCTTGTTAATTAGGTCCATGATGATGCGCTCCATAGCCACACATATCAGACTCATCAGGCTAATGGGGCAATAATTTCCAGGGTCTGTAGTCGCTCTTCCTTCATGGAAAGTGATGACTGTAGCAGTGCACTATTCAGTAGGGACAAAGCCTGAGGTGAAGCTATGAGTGAACAGAGCACACAGATGTGGTGTCAGTTCACTTTGTAATTCATTTAGAACACAGCCAGGGATATTGTCGGGTCCTATGAAAGCTGTATTCTTGGCCTTAGACAATGTAGCTTTAATCTGTGCTGCAGTAATGGAGGGTGCCTGACATTCTTCCAGTATTGAGATTGGTCCTGTGGGGGGGGGGGTAAAGTTGTCGGCCAGTATATTGGCAATATCTGTTGTCTCACTATAGGAGGTACTATTGTGCAGTAACTTAGAGGAAATCTGGGTATTGCCATGGAGATTCTTGATATAACTAAAGAAGGCTTTGTGGTTATTTTTAGTGTCTGCAGCGATTCTGCCTTCATAGCTGGGTTTGGAGGTTTTGATGAGGGATCTCAACTTTTTGTTGAGGCTAATAAGGGAATTTTTCCAGTCTTGGGACTTCACCTTTTTCTGCAACAGTTTCTTCCTTCTGTAGTTGAGTTTATTAATGGCAGGGGACCACCAGACTGGCTTCCTTTTTTTTGGAGAGCGTCTTGGTTCTGCTGGGTATGGCTAGTTCCATGCATTTATGTATGTGTTCATACAGTGCATTGATGTAGGACTTGGCAGTCATGCATCTATTTTCCATTGGCATGGGTAGCGTGAAGTTAGCCACCTCTGTTTTTAGGAGTCAAAAGTCAGCTTTGAAGAAGTTTTTCATGGTGGATACCTTTGCGGGGGGGGTGTAGGTGAGATGTGTATTTCCATGGTGATTAGTTTGTGGTTGGATCTAACCATGGTTGAGTTGACTATTGGTGTAGAGCAACGGTTGTCCATGTTAGTAATAACCAGGTCAAGGATGTCGCTTCCTTTAGTGGGGGTAAGAATGAGCTGGTCTAGGGCACTGGAACTGATGAATTCCAGGAAGCGTTGGGCCAGTGCATTGGTGCTTGAGTAGTTTTCCCAATTGATGGAGGGTTAGTTGAAGTTTCCTAGTATGAGAGTGTTGGGTTGGACCTTGACAGATTCCAGGGTGCTTAGGAACATGGAGTGAGAGTTTAGGGACATGGCTGGGGACCTATAGCAGGCTATGACCTGGATCGCAGTCTTACCCAGTGCTAGTTGTACCTGAAGTATCTCAGATGCATTATGCTGGGCTACTAGTCTGGAGGTGTGCATACCCTTTATGAATATAGAAACGCCACCACCTCTGGAGCTTTGATCCATGTTTCGGGGCCGAAAGGTGTGGAATGAGTTATAGCCTGGTAGTGCAGGGGTGCTTTCTGGTGCTTTAAACCAGGTCTCCATTACAGCACAAATGTCGATGTTCTCCATTCTGAGGAGTGCTTCTAGCGAGTGCATCTTGAGATTTAGACTTTTAGCATTGAGCAGCATGACCCTCAGATTGCATTATTTTATAGCTGTTATGGTGGTAAGTTGGTCTTTGGAACTCCACCTAAAAAAGGCTCTATAGGGGTGGCAAGAGCCTTAGCCAGTACCCGGAAACCCAGGGTTGACAGATGCAGGCAATCTCTGGCAAAGCATTGAGGTCTGTCAATCACGTCATCCCAAGCAGACAGATATTGGATCCCCTTAGAATGACACCAGAAACTTAGCCAACTGTTGAAGTCAATCATTTTTTGTTTGCACTGCAGTATCATTCTGGGTGATGGTAGGATACTGCTCAGGTCTAGTGTCATACCTGCCTGAGCCATATAATCCAAGAGCTCCACCATGTCTCTTTTCATGTAGTCCAAGGAGGTGCATCTCAGGTCATTCACACCCACATGGACAATGACAGAGTCATACTTGTACTTGTTGTGCAGTGACCTGAGTGTGTGTGTTGTGTCGGATTCTGACACCTGATAGACAGCTGACTGCTTCTTTCTCCTTATTCAACCTAGTGAGTGGGATATCTGTGTGCCTCACTATTGTCACCTATGACTACTGTATTGGGCAAGGTGTTTAGCCTTAGGGGCTTAGGATGAGGGGCACACTGTGGAGGTAAGCTATGTATCCTGTGGTTTGTGCTGTGTTGTGGTGGTTGAGTGTGTTTCTGTCGTTGAGGTCTCTGCTGTTTGGGCAAAATTCTACTGAGTGCCTCCACGAAGATGGGTGTGTGGTTTGTGTTTTTATGTGAGAGCTGTGATAGTGGGTGTTCTGGAGGGCTATATGTTCCATGTGGTGTGCTGCAGATGTTGACCTTCTCTTCCTGACCAGCTAGTCCGGTTTTGGCTGGAGAGTATATAACTTCCAATTTGGTGATATAAGTGCATCTCTCACAAATCTGAGTGTTGGGAGGTACGAGGAGAGGGTTGCCTGTGTACATGAGGCAGTTGCTACACTGATTCAGAATGCCCAAGTGCACCAGGTTAATAGGAGAAAGCACAGGGAAACTGCCCTTTAATCATGCCATGTGGGGTGGTCATAACTACTAAGTACTGGAGCTATTTCCATGAAGAATAACTAGTGCTGATGGCTCTTAGGTGTGCTATAATAATTGCTACAAAAACATGCTGAAGTGCAAAGTGATTAGGCTACTTGAAGTGCAAGAGAGAAAGAAGTAGTAAGATCTAAGGGAAAAACTGAAGAGCAGACCTTCTGTCACCAGTAATAGTTTACCTCAACTTGGCGTCGCTGAGGTAAACTAGCTTTGAGCTGCAGTTGTCTTCAGATTTTGATGATGTCATTTACTAGAGCTGCATTGTAGCTAGAAGCCCAACAAACTGTAGAATTGTAAGTTTCAGACTTTTGACTTCATCTTTAGAACCAAGTAATTTTATACATACTCACATTTTTTCAACAAACAATTGCAGAAAATACAGTTGATATTATCACTTACTTCGAAAGATACCTTTCAAACAGTGTGCATCAGAGCAGCTGGAACCCTTTGTATTGCATCTGAATCCATAATGCATACAACCTTTCCACTTGCTGTGTGATCACTGGCTAATTGCTCTAATAATCATTTTCCCACCTCAGCAACCAATTACTGAACTAACACTATTTTCATATGTTTTTAGGTTATTTTTCATTTTTAAAAATGACAAGTAATTCACTAGCCCACACTCTTCATGATGTGTAAGAAATCAACACCCTCCTCAGAGGTGACCTTTCAAAAATCTATCACTCATGCCAACGATGCCCCTTGTATACCAGAACTGACTATGAATTTACCTTGCTGAGTCCATTCAAGTGTTCTGTGAAGAGAAGTGTCTACATCTCTATCAGCATCTACTTTTGGGATCTGAATTTACAGCAACATCTTAGTGATTAAAGTCCTAAAGAAATGTTGATTTTGCGTACTCATGTGATAACTGCTCTTATCTGAGGGACCTTTTCAGGTGACACTTCTACCAAGATATCTAATTTTATAAAAATAAGAAACCCACAGGCCCCAGATACTCCAGCAGGTACAACAGCCAGTAAATGTGCAGTAAAATCAAAACAGTATAAAAAAAGTAGCATAGCACTTTTGTTTATTAAATATAAACTTTTTCAGATAAAACCACATTGTTTGAACTCCATTTAAATATCAGCAGGTAAAAAGTCACATGGTAAAAATCACATGATAAAAAAAAAAATCACATGATAGAAATCACACGATAACCTGGTTGCTGAGCTCTAGGCAAAGCAAAAAATTTAAAGCGACAAAACACATTTTAAAAAGACAGAAAAGACAGATAAAAATCTTTAAATACTTCTTAAATGAGATTTAAATAATATTTAAATAAAACTACCTCTCTAAAGCCTTCAGTTTTAACAAACAGGAAATAGATGTAAAGCCATTAATCCTTGGCCAACTAAGAGCATTTAATTGCAGTTGCCAATACAATTCACGTTTTTGTAAAAGTAGCTGCCAGGGACCACGATGCAGATCCACTGGCACCCTCTCTATAACCACAATCTAATTTTATACCTATTGCCATCTTATTCCCCTCTCGAAAATATTGGAAAAATGTATCCATAAACAACTACTCCAGCATGTTTTAATGGAACAAACACTGAGTGATACTCAGCATGGTTTTAGACCTGCCCATTGCATGACAACTGCCCTCCTAACTTTTACAGATAACATAAATAAAGTCAGAGATAGTAGTAAACTTCTATCTTCACTACTCCTAGATTTATCAAAAGCTTTCAACACTGTGTACCACATAAAAACACTCCTATTACTGTTGCTGCTGACAATGGGCATTTCACAACCTGCTCATCAGTGGTTTAATAATTACTTGTCAAAACACTACTAGCCAGTCAAATGGAATTCTACCCTTTCCCCTTACCTACCTATCATTACAGGTGTACCACAAGACTCTATCCCTGTCCTCTTTTACGTAATATCTTTATAAACAATCTTCATACTTCTATACAACAAGTATCCTTTGTACAGTGTGCAGATGATTCCACCCTAATCTGCTTCTCAGATAATCTAAAAAATTTAGAAAATATTGCACAACATGTGTTTAACTCTATCAAAACTTTGTAACCAACAACCTCTTAATCCAAAGAAAACCAAACTGATTTTATTTCCCCCAAATCACTTGCCCATTAGAAAATTAACTTTAAGAAAATGTCCCTGAACAATATACCAATTGAAATAGTGTCCCATACAAAACTGCTGGGGGATACAATAGATGACAACCTCAAATATGACATCCACATACAGAGTAATATTAAAAAACTCACAAAAACTAGGAATGCTGTATAGAGCCAAAACATTTCTTACTGGCTCCACCAGAGTAACGCTTGCCACTACATATTTACTCCCCTCTCTATTATATGGTTCTCCCATCTTGACTAACTTCCAGGCCACACTAAAATCTAAACTAGAACAGTGTTACAAGGTACCTAGAGTTGCAGCTCATACAAGTCACAGAACACATCACTGTACTGCACTAAAAACTCTAAATTGGCTAAATTATACCCATCTTCTCTCAACACACAAAACTGTATTTAATACCACTTCCTGTCCAGCTGTAAATACAATTCTTCACCTTCCATCTCCTGACAAAAATCAAGTTGACATCTGTAAGCCTTGCAAAAACTGTGGTTAAAGTCTTTACTCACACTGTGCAGCAAAACTTTGCAATACAATTTAGGCACCAATCAGGGAAATGGATAACATTCATTTATTTAAGCTGCAACTAAAAGAATTCCTCTCTGAATCCTAGCTTTGCATTTTCTGCTCTCCTGGCTAAAAGTTCTACTCCTTCTCCTTTATTACTTATATATATATTCTCTCTCTGTTTCCTTGTTTTTATTTCCCTAACACTTAATCTTGCTTTTACTTATTATTTCTCCTCCCTCCTATAACTACTTAATTTACTACCTCTAACAAATGGAAACCATTTGAAATGTCGCAATCTGCTAGAGCCAGTCCCGAAATATGGAGACTGAATGGCCGAAAGAAAGGACTTAAATAGTCCCGAAATATGGAGACTGACTGGCCGAAAGAAAGGACTTAAATATACTAAGTCCAAGATGCAATTTCTTAAAATATTCCCTTTTCCATGAGGTATGGAAATCTCGGAGTTGGTATATTTAAATTCGGGGGGGGGGGTGCTCCCCTGCAAAAAGAAATTTGTTATTTTTTCTGTATGTTGTCAATTGGGATTTCGAGTGGCGACATTTCAATAGGGAGCCCTAACAAATACCTTTTCCACTGTCACTTCTCTTCCCCTCTTCCTTCTTATTCACTTCACTGAATTTTGCACTCTGACATTTGCTTTATGGAAGAATAAGAAACTCTCACACTTACAACATGTCAACATTTTTCAGTGCTACATGGAAGTGTATTTATCTTCTTTTAATGAAGGTATATATCTATTAATTTGCATGTTATATAGGTATTAATATTTGTATTAATCTATGTATTTACAGTATATTTTAATATGGTGTCAATTTTCACCTATGTATATAACTTTTCTGCTCTTTTACTTGTGGAGTGTTTTCCCGGGTCTCTGCTGAAAATAGATAAAATTATCCAGTCAGATTTTCCCAGTAAACAAATGTCAATAACAAATAAATAAAAATAAATAATAAATAAATAACTAAATAAAATGAGTCAGGTGACACAGGATGACACAAGTAGGCTGCAAAACAAACACTGCTATTGAACTGAAAAAGACAAGTAGAAAGGTTGGAGGAATAAACATGTCAGAAAATGACTTGAAGTGCAGAGATATTTTGTTTCCTGAACAAGGTGTAGCAGATTAAAGCCTGCTGTGTTATGTAGGGATACATGAACTCCTAGAAACTGGGCTCTGCATGTTAGAAAAGGGGTTACTGCTAAGTCCATGACAACTATTACTTCACTTTGGTGGTCTAAAGTGTTAACCATCCCTGGGGAAAGCTTCTGTTAAGTACACTTCTGAAAAGTCGCTCTCTTTATCTCCTTTAAATTATTCACCTTTATGAAGAATCTGATTCTTTAATGAATGTGCTTTATCATACTAAAGTTATAGTGCTCTATTTCAGTCCTTGCTGATTTACCCAACTCTTAATTAACTTTGTTTGGACAGGACCGGAAAAGGTACTGCGAAAAATGTAAAATGCTTGGAAAGGGGTACAGACATCAAGTATCTATGAATAGGATCTTAATATAAGCCTACTTCAAACCTATACAAATAACTTACTATATGGCATAAAGAGATTAGTAAAGAATACAGAATTATACCAGAAAAAATATACTTTCAGTATTAATATGCACCGATCACAATTACAATGATAAATAACATATGCTACTTCTCTGCAAAACTATCCTGAAATGTAATGCTAATCTCGGAATTAATGACTTTAGTAAATGAAGTCAACTAGACATAGTAAATTCAAACTGTCTCTTCTAGCAGTGCTGATTTGTGAAAATATTCTAGTCTAGGCTCCATGTCCATCATAAAAGAAGGGCAGTAGCTCTGTTTTCTGAAAACACTCAGTACAGCGCCACACCAAAATGGATGCTTAGCCGGTATGGTAAGGGAGTGAATAATTATAGCAGCTGTAACCCATTTGGTGTATTAAAAAAAATAAATGTGACTGTTTTCACAGTACTACTTTCTTAGCAGCAAATGATTAATGGCATCTTTCTTCTGAGAAGTACAGCTTTACCGACTTAGCATGTTAGTCTTTTGAATAGTTTAATACCAGTAAAGTGATAGCCACTGAAAACAATGTATTCATTGTGCTGAGTTGTAGGAGTGAAAGGTAAGGTGTCTACCTGCAACAGCCTGCTATCAGCATCAGGAAACAGACCCTTACTACCAGCATGGATATGCAAAACTCAGCTACCAACCTCAGGAAACAGACCCAAACTATCCCTATGCACAAAAACCAAAAATTCTTATTTCTGTTTAGAAACATGAGGAAAAGCATTGCAGCTATCCCTACTTGATTTACAGCAGCCTAATACCATTAAAACAAAGACCTTAGTGATTTGAAAAAGCACTTAGTTTTTCTGCTACGGAGTAAAAACTTGTAATTATTTTATGAAAAGTTTAAATAAAGATATCCCGAACCAGACAATTGGCCAATTCCATAGAAAAAATTAAAATGAACTAAAAGTTGAGAAAGAATGTGGGACTACACAGACGTACAGTTTGATGCATTGCATTCACTCATTCATTCATGAGCTGGCAATAGAGAGAACAGAACATCTGAGCTAAACACCGAGTGAGTCTAGAGAGAGTGGCAGATGCATCATGGGACACTTCAGGTTGGGTGGGGTGATACTACTATAATACACTGCAATGATGCCCTATTGCCAGTGTTCTGGAAGCTATGCCTGTACAAATACAGGCAAGTGAAAACTGTCTTTACACTGAAAATATGAAACTCTGAAGGAAATTAATTATTCAAGGCCACATAGTTCTAATGTACATTATCAGACAGTATAAGTCACACTTCCTAGGATGCATTATATTTAGAACAGCCAAGGGCTCTAACAAAGTGCAGTTGTGTACACTTACCAAACATGTAGATGTTCGAGCGCATTCACTGTTGCTATCATAACTGATGGGATTTCCTGCTGTAGAAGCCCTTGGCTGGCCCAGCTACCAGAGAATTTTCACCTCCTCCTGAAGTTGAAGGATGTCCTGATTGATGTCAAGATGTCTAGGTATAATGGGAGTCAGCTAGTGCCTTAACCTCAGTACTTTCTTGCCAACAGAAAGGAGCCCCCTTACAGTCCCTAAAGTCAAGGGCCTAATATCAGAAACTCCAGAGTATGTACAGAGGAGAAGGGAACAACCTGGAACTAGACAGGAGAATGCCCAGCCGAATCTCATAGGGGAAAAGGGGCAGGAGGGAGGGAAAGAATACTGCAACAGTGAGTACACTCGAACATTGACATTTATGGTAAGTGTATGCAACTGTGCGATGGTGTTTGTGTTGCAGCCATAACTGATGGGATGACTCCAAAGGCTGAAAGGAGAGTGGATGGAAAGTTTATGGACAGGAAAGGATGCCCTGCAAGATGGCGGTGACAAACCCCACTGTGGACTTGGACAAGCTTGGAAGGTGATAATGTTTGGTGTAGGTATGCACAGTGGACCAAGTAACAGCTTATGTTCTTAGTGGTCACCCCTTTAAGAAAGGTTATAGATGTTAGTGGACTGTGAACTCACAGGGTCTGGAAGCTTCTTTCCATGATACCTGTAGCAAAATAAGATACAGTGAGAGATCTAATTGGAGATTGTTTGTTTAGAAACTGGTCTCTCCTCAGAGCTACTGGCAAAGGCCACAGAAAGCTGGTCAGACTTCCTGACATTTTGCCTCTGCATATCCAGTGTATGGAAGATTATTTCCCCCTTGTATGAGGGCTAGGTAAAAAGGTAGAAAGGTGGATGTTCTGGTTTAAAAACATCTTTGTAACCACTTTAGGCATAAAGGAAGGGTTGGTCCTAACAGCGACTCTGTCACTGTGAAAAGTGATGAAAGATCCCACAAACATAAGGACCTGAAGCTCTGAAAACCCTTAAAGCAGAAGAAATGGCTAAAAGAAAGGTCGTCTTCCAGGTCATGAATTTGATGTCTGTGGAGGCAGTTGGCTCAAAAGATGGGAAGGTAAGTTTCTTCAGAATGAAACTGAGATACCACATGGGAAGGGAGGTTTTTCTTGGGGGTCTAATGTGGATAACACCTCTCAGGAACTGTTTCAAGAGAGGATGGGAGAAGAGAGAGGGCTGAATTTGCTAAAGTGTGAATTTTAATTGAGGAATAAGAAAGCCCTTTGTCAAAAAGTCCTGATAAGTATGAAATGATCAGAGGCATCTGCACTTGAAGAGGGCTCTGTCCTTTTTGACTGCCACCACCTATTGAATCTCTTCCATTTGGTGGAGTAAGATTTTCTTGTGCTAGGTCTCCTGGCCTCAATTAGAATGTCAGGGACCTGTTTGCCAAGGGATGTCCCCCTCCAGGGGGGGGGGGGGTCAATGCATCTTCCAAGCTGTCAATTTGACAGTATTCAGAGTGAGGTGTATGATGGTGCCCTTTTTTTGTGCTAATAGGTCCACTAGTTGGGGCAGCAATCTTGGCTCCTTCTTGCTTAGATTGAGGATTAGAGGATACCAGTGCTGCTTGGAACAACCTGTAGCTAGTAGAATGACCATTGGCACTCCTTCCCTTATCTTCACAGTACCCTATGAACCCTGGGGAGCAAGGGTATTGGGGGGAAGGCATGGAGGAACAGACCTGTCCAAGGGGAAGAAAAGGCATCTGGCTTCCAGGCTGACATTATTTTGGTCCTTGAGCAAAATTTTTTCAGGTGAGATTTTTCTTTGGTGCCAAAAAGGTCTATCTATGGCACACCCAATTCTCTGGCTATGCTGAGAAAAACTTTCTGATGCAGTTACCCTCATGAGGGTTGAAAGGCTCTTGCTTAGGTGATCCACCAGTTGATTAGTTTCTCTTGGCAGGTACTGTGCCAGGAGGTCCAGACCTAGGGAGTTTCCCCCTACTTGTTTATGTACCATACAACTGTGGCATTGTCTGTCTTAACTAGTAGTACTCCTTGTTTCCATTGGTCTTTGAAGGCAATCAGACTGTTTTGGACTGCCATTAGTTCTTTTCAGTTGATGTGTATGTTCTTGAACTTTGATCCCATCTGCCCTGAGTCTGTAAGCTGTTGTAGTGGGTTTACTAGGCTATGCCCGAGGCATCCATTGTCAGAGTTTGGAACTGAGGGATGAATCTGAAGGGAAGGCCCTGGTTGAGGAGGCATGCTTGGGCCCATCAGGGAAACAATTTCTTGAGAGAAGGGAGAAGCTTCACCCTGAAGTTGAGGGATTGAGAATGTAGGTACCACACATTTCTGAGGTACCACTGCAGCTTCCTCATATGTAGTCTGGCCAGGGGGATAATGAGGATGCAAGAGGTCATTTAACCCAAGGCTCTGAGGAATTCTCTGGCTATGATGTAGTTCATGAGAAGGAGCTTTTTTGAAGTACAGAGTTAAAAAAGTAACCTTGTCTGGAGGAAGGAAGGTTTTCTTAAGTGAGGAGTCCAGAAAAGCCCCCAGAAATACAATCCTGTTTGTGGGCATGGTCTGAAACTTTTGGGTACTGATGGTAACCCCAGTGAATTCAGGAACTCCTGGGTGTAAAGCAGATCTGCTTTGAGTTTTTTCTAGATTTATTACTTGAATGAGGCAGTCATCTAAGGAGGGATAATTCTGAATGGTGTTTGACCTGCAGAAGGCTGTCACTGGGGCTAGGCATTTTGTGAAAACCCTGGGTGTAGTAGGCAAGTCAAAAGGTAGAGCAAAGAACTGATAAAGCCTCACACCAGATCCAAAGTGTAAGAACCTTCTGTGATATTTTTCTATGAGAATATGGAGACATGCGTACTTTAGATCTAAGGTTACCATGTACACATTGGGTGAGATCATGGGCAGCAACCTTTGAAGGGTTAGCATTTCGAATTTTGGTACCTGCAAGAATGTGTTGAGCCTTGACAGGTCCAGAATAGGCCTTCAGGTACCCTCTTTTTTGGGGATGAGGAAATCCTTGAGTAAAATCCCTTTCTTTGTAATGTGTTTGGCACTGGTTCTACAGAACCTTGGGTGCACAGGAGCTGTATTTGCTTTAAGGCCTCTAGTTTGTTGGTTTGGTGGAATATCTGGGAAACCTGATCAAATTAGAGGCTGTTTTAGTTGAAGTTTTTAACCTCTTCGTATGATTCTCAGTACCCACTGATCCTTGATAATGAGGGCCCAATTCTTTAAGATGTACAGCTGTCCTCCTAATCTGAGAGGGGTTAGGGAGGGAGGGTGGGACTTGAGGGAAGAGAGAAAGGGAGTCTCAAGGAAGAATCATAATTGTTCCCTCCTGGGTCTCTGTTGGTGGGATTCCACAGGCCTATTGGAATCCACTTGGCACTCTCTTCGTCACTGGCGGTACCTTAGACTCTTTTCTCTTTGAGATCTCCAATATCTAGGCTTAGACTGGGAGGCCAGAAAGGACCAGTGTTTGGCAAGGTAACTGCAGCTGAAGCGAGGAGGTTGAACCTGAACAAATTCCTTGACTGTTTGCATTGACTTGGCATTATCCTCCATCTTCTTAAGCATGACTTCAGACTTAGGGGCAAAAAGAAAATCTTTATTCAAAGGATCAACCAAGAGACTGGACTTCACATGTTCAGGAGAGACTGTTTCCTCAGCCAGGCTTGTCTTCCAGTGATGGATCCTGTAGCTGCTGCCCTGCTGGAAGCTTCCAGAGTGGCAGTGCAAGCAGTGCTTAGCTACTTGAAAGTAAAAATTGCATAAATGTAGCAGTTTTTGGAGAGGGCCTTATTTTCAGTCCCCACCACTTTTTCCTGCTTTGTCTGGTTTAAAATGGCTTCCTGATACTTCACCATATGAAACTGGCAATTCAGAACTCTCATGATCACGGTAGCAGAGGTGTAGACTTTCTTTCCAAATCTGTCCAAGGCTCTGTTTTCTTTGTTAGTTGGCAGGGGAATTTTGGAAGTGCTAGCTTTAGCTCCCTTAGGACCCTGAGTCACAATTTCAGGGTTTGCTACAGGGTTCTTGAAAGGGTGTCCATGGGAATCCAGAACCCTGTAAAATTTATCAGGTTTCCAAGGGGCAGGGGGAAGGGAGGCATCACCCATCACCTCTAAGACTGGAGGAATGGTAAGAGGTTTATGCTCAGGGAGTTTTAGAAATTCCCTAACTCTCTTCTTGGATTGTGGGTAGTCCTGTGCTTCCCATTTAAAGTGTTCCCTTGGGGTATGTAGGGTCTCCCCAAAGGAAATGTCCTCGGGGGGGGGGGTGGAGGGCTGAGGCAAGGTTCTCATTAGAATATGAATCCCTATTGGAAGCAATACATAAATATGGATTCATCATTATTATCTTCAGAGTCAAAAGAATCAGAGGACTCCTGGGGTGAGATGTCTCTTTTCCTTTTACCAGGAGAGGATTCAGGGGTCAGAACCCCTGGAAAAAAGGCATCTGTATCTGACTATGGAGATCAAATATTCAGCTAATCAAACTAGGTTCTGTTGATAGGCCTGAGTTTGGAAATGGTAGCTGGTAGTCCTAGGCTGAGGCAATCTGCCTGTAGCCTTTTTATGTGAGGTCTTAGGCTTGGACCTGAGGGTAACATCTGTGCTAGGGCCAGGATGCATGTGGACAGCTGAATTCCAGTGCTGGTGAACCAAGGTGATCTCCTGGCAACAAGAGACTCCACACACACCTTTAACAGTTTGACAACAGCCATCGGAAACCAGAATCTGCAAAGCAGCTCTGGACCCAACCACTGAGATAAATCTGTGGCTTATACACAAGAGGGACCCAGCTACAGATCAGACTCAGAACGGGTCTTGATAGAGGCCTGTGCCACAACCTTAGTTGTCATAAGGGACTGCAAAAGTGTCTTAACTTCTTTGATGCTAACAAGCCTAGATGGACTTGTGGAAAGTGAACAAGTGTTGCCTGGTACCCCAAACTTTAGACGGTTTTCCTTCTTATGCCTAGGAAGATCAACCTCAGCCCGACCAGTGGATGACATAGTATGAGAAGGCCTTAGTGACTCGCTAAAGTGCTTAGCTAAAATCTCAGCCCAATGCTTGATCATTCTACTGTTAAAATGAGCACAGAACCATCAGTTAGGTACATTATGTAATGGCCTAAACAAGTTACACAAAAGCAGTAAAATCCTCAGTGTGGTATCTGCTTGCTACAGTAGAGACAGTTATTAACTTTCTCTCACATTAGTCAAGAAATGCATGAAAATCTCCCCAAAAGGGTACTTAGCTTTAGCTTTACTTATAAAAAAAGGTTTTAATGAATTAACATGATTCTCATTTTTTATACAATATCTCAAACTTAAAAAAAATCCTAACACTGAATGCGTGACAATCTTTCAATGAACTTTGAGGAAAAGGGAACTGAACTTAAACCCCCCCTTGAGAACCCCATTCCATTCCTCGTCTCTCAGTTGAGGTAGAGGTATGGCTTTAGATGTCTTCTTTCTTTTGCATGGACCGACCAATGAACTGACTAGCAATCTGCTTTCGGCTCTGATGGCAAGAAAGAGCTGAGGTTATGGTGCCAGCTGACTCCCTTTAGATCCTGACTTCTTGATGTCAGTCAAAGCAGCTGCCAGCTTCAGGAGGAAGAGGAGAAAATTTTCTGATACTTGGGCCAGTCAAGGACTTCCACAACAGGAAAGTCCATCAGTTATGATTACAACAGTGAAACATTAAGAACATCACCAGTTTCATCACTCATGCTTGACATTATGGGACAGATTGCTACAGTAGTTAGTGTTGCTGCGTTACTCTGCTTGTATCTCCAGTTCAGTTCCTGAATATGATACTGCTTGTGTCCACGTGGGATTTGTTATTAATTCTTATTTAATGACTGAGCAAAGAAAGAAGTGACTTTGAACTCTTTGCCAATGTGACCGGCTCACAAAAAGGTTAATAACAGTCTGCAGAACTTTCAGTGCCTCTTTTATTCAACCTATGGGGTAGGCTTGTATACCGTCTAATATGTTTGGTAATGTTCATGAAACAACCCACTGTAATAATGGCATTACTTATTATTCATGGGTAAAGGCCACTAGATACAAACATCTTTTAAAAGGTAATGGACACAGCTATATCTCGATGGCAACTATATCTTACTGGCAATTACATTTCAAATTACAGGAGTCAGGAAAATCTCACAGAACACATTATAATATGATGTCTACAGCTCCATCTTCACTGGCAGGCCATAAAACTATTGAGTTTCTGGGAATGCAAGCTTATTCATATCTTTGTTGCCTCAAGCAGCAAATAAACTATTGCTGTACAGAGGCAAACCAGCTTTACTAACATGAGATATTAGTCACATACTGAATTAGTGTTCTGGTAAGGAAGACAGAAAACTTCACATCTCTGATGCAGTGAGTGGTTGGGAGGTGAGTTCCTTCCTTCAGCCGAGATATCTTCACAAAAGGAACAAAATGTATACCTGTATATATATATATAATTAAAAGAAAAATACATAGATAGCTGTCTATAAAATGACAAAATCTTAATTTAATTTGAATTACCAAAAAAAAAAAATACAAGCAATTCCTTCCATGATTCTCAGACAAAGCCATAATTCAAAATACTCCCATTTTGTCTGAATGGAGTCTAATGGAAAGAATGGCTAAAAATGTCATATTATGAGAACAGTTAGTGCACTGAGAGGAAATGAGACTCTCAACTGAAAAACAAAACCTTGCCACTATGCTAGTCTCCTTCAAGTCATTTTGGAGCAAAAAAATCAAAATATTACTACTTAGGATGATAATAGGCTAAAAGCATTTCATACAAGAACAACCAAACACAAGCAGAAAAAAAGCACACAATCACACATGTACACACACACACACACACACACACACACACACACACACACACACACACACACACACACACACACACACACACGTGCTCACTCATTTATGTGTGGAGAAGTGAGGTTTTCTGATCAAAGCTGTTCTTTAATTCACCTGTTTTTTTTTTTTTTATAATTTCTCCAAGTCTTTTGGGTTTCTAATACCACGATGGGAATGGATCCCATTCCTAAATCAAAGTAGTGCTCTTCGCAACACTCGCAATGCGCCCAATAATGACTCCCCTTGCAATTCGTATGGGATTACATGTATTGGTAACATGTCTAAATACGATTGTAGATTCTTTTTTATAAGACCTATTGCTTCTACTACAATTGGAACTGTCTGGGTATCTTTCTTCAACATTACTCTCATTTCTGTCTGCAAATCTTGACTTAGTTTTTTATTTTATTTAATTTATTTAACATTTATTTACCAGGAAAGTCCAAATTGGAACAAAGCCAATTTTCAGAGGAGGCCATGTGAGAAATGCTCCAGGCGCATTTCTTTGTGATGTGGGAGTAAACCAGAGCACCCAGAGGAAACCCACACAAATGCAGGGAGGAAATGCAGACTCCGCACAGAAGGCACCCCAGCCGAGAATCGAACCGGAGAACCTCTTGCTGTACCACTGCGCCGTCTACTGATATTTTATGACTTTGTGTCTCTCTGCATGCAACACACTGTAGTCGCTGAGCATGGTCACACCTCACTGCTGGTTGACCTGCTTTAAGTCTCATGGTATGGAAGTGAAGACTGGTGGGGAATTAAATCCAGGATTATGGGATGAATCTCCGCAGGCTTATTGCCTTCACCATGTGTGTTGCCCTAAGACTAAAATCTTCAGAACTCTGTGGTGACTTGTGCAAACATTTCCTAACCCACACTAAGGAAAGACACATCTCTTAAAAACAAATTTATTTACCTCTACTTCTCAGTTGTATATTATTTGCTGTTGAATAGTCTTCTATAGTCTTCTTACTTAATCCAGTACAGCCTAAACAAAATACCAAATCTCCACAAAGCAAAAGTACAGTTGTGTACACTTACCATAAATGTAGATGTTCAAGTGTATTTACTGTTGCAGTCATTACATTTGGGTAATCTGCTGGCAAGTTGCACTCAGTCGGCCTGATTAACAAAGTCTTGGGTCCTGCGTTGGTTGCTGTCTTTTTTTCCATGACATCAGGTTGTCAGGGGTATAAAACATTCAGCTGATGCCATTACATCAGTTTTTCTTGCCTCAGATGTCAGGTACCCCCCTAACAGGGAGCAAATAAACATAAAAACACAAAGGTATACCTCCAACAAAAAGCAAATACACCAAAAAGGCTTTTAAGCATAGTAAAAGAAAGTAGAAGTATAGCCAGAAGAGATTAGGGGCTGGAGGGAGGGTAACCAGGACTGCAACAGTGAATACACCCGAACATCTACATTTATGGTAAGTGTACACAACTGTACTATGTTCTTCGTGTTTCACTGTTGCAGTCATTACATTTGGGTAGATTCCCAAAGCTATGGTTGGGAGGAGGAGTTTATATAGCATTAGAGCCAGCTATAAGGCCCTGCAAGACAGCAGTGGCAAAGGCAGTTGTGGATTTAGAGAAAATTGGCAAATGATAATGCTTGGTGAAAGTATGTACAGAACTCCAGGTAGCAGCTTCTAGGATGTCCCTGGTGGGAACACCTCTGAGAAAGGCTGCAGAAGTAGATGCAGCCCTGGTGGAGTGAGATCTGATCCCTTGGGGGATAGGTTTTCCATGGTGCTTGCCCCTGCAGCAAATGCTATCAGCAGTTGTTCAACTTGTCTTTGAGGTTTAATCCTGTCCAAGTGGAATCTAAGTTGTCTGTGCACATCCAAGGAATGCAGAATCCATTCACCTTTGTTCTGTGGATTGGGAAAGAATGTCAAATGAATGGACTGATTAAGAGCCACACTGGATACCACCTTGGGCATGAAGGATGGATTGGTCCTGAGTGACACCCTGTCCGCATGAAAGACGATGAAAGGCTCCACTGCCATAAGGGGCTGTAATTCAGATATCCTTCTAGCTGAAGTGATTGCTAAAATGAAGGCTGTTTTCCAAGAAAGAAATTTTAAGTCCGCAGTAGCAGCTGGCTCGAAAGGAGGAGTTTCCCCAATACAAAGTTAAGGTCCCAGGCAGGGGTTGGAGCTCTCCTGGGTGGTCTCAAGTTTTTGCCCCTCTGAGGTACTGCTATGCAGAGAATGGGAGAAGAGGGGAGGTTCTGTGTTATAATGAGCTGAAATGGCTAAGGCGTGGATTTTGATGGAGGAAAAAGACAGGCCCTTGTGAAACATCTCAGTTAAGTATTGCAAAATCTGAGGTAAATTGGGCGCTGCTGTGCTCATCCCTTGAGATTGGTTCCAGGCACAGAATCTTTTCCATTTGTCAGCGTAAGATTTTCTAGTACTAGGTCTCCTTGCCTCTAAGATGACATGCATCACAGGTTTGCTAAGGGATGAAAAGGGTGAATTTAAGTGATTAGCCAGGCTGCAATGTTCAAAGTTGGATGCTGAGGGTGCAGAAATTGGTTCTCCTGCTGGGACAGCAGGGAAGGGATTTGAGGTAGGTGCCATGGAGGTAACTGCAACACACTGCGCAGGAGGGGGTACCAGTGTTGGCGCAGCCAGTCTGGAGCAATCAAGATCATCCTTGGTTTGTCCTGTTTGACTTTTAGTAGTACTTTGGAGAGCAGAAGCAGCGGGGGGAAGGTGTAGATTGATAGGTTTTTCCAGCTGAAGGACAGAGCATCCACTTTCCAGATTTATTTGTGGGGAGTCCTTCTGCAAAACTTGTCCAACTGGTAGTTCTGTGGGGAGGCAAATAGATCTATGTCTGGGCTCCCCCATTCACTTGTCAGCATGTTGAAAATCCTTGGTTCCAGTTTCCACTCGTGTGGGTCCATGAGATTTCTGCTTAGTCCATCTGCCAGTGTATTTAATTTTCCTGGCAGGAATTGAGCTTGTAGGTGCACTTGGTAGCTCAGTGCTGTGTTCCACAATGTCATGGCTCGTCTGCAGACGGGATAGGAATGTGTACCCCCCTGCTTATTTATGTACCACATAACTGTGGTGTTGTCCATCTTTACCATTAGTTATCCTGGAAGAATGTAGTCCTTGAAGGCTGTCAGAGCATTCTGTACAGCTAACATTTCTTTTCGATTGATATGTAGGTGCATTTGACTTGGGTTCCATTTGCCCTGAATGCACTTCCCTGTCAGGTGAGCCCCCCATGCATAGTCTGATGCATCTGTTGTTAGGGTTTGGGCGGCAAGAGGTAGTGTAAATGGTAGTCCCTTGTTTTGGTGGCAGGCCTCTGCCCACCAAAGGAACTCTAGGCGTAGGCAAGGTATGATAGGAATCATTGTTTCCAGGCTGTGAGAATGTTGACTCCATAGGCTTTTTAGATACCACTGTAGTTTCCTCATATGCAGTCTTGCATATGGAATTAGAAGAATGCAGGAGGCCATGAACCCCAAGGCTTGCAATATTTGTCTTGTAGATGGCAGGGTTTTTGTGGCCAATTGTTTGAAATAGTTTACCAAATGAATTTGCTTTTCTGGCGTAAGGTAAGCCATCTGGGAAGTTGTATTCAAGCTTGCTCCCAGGAATGTAATTTATTGACAGGGTACCAGTTGTGATTTCTTTTTGTTTATAGTGTACCCCAGACAAGTTAGAACCCTTTTTACAAACACCAGATGATTTAAAAGTATGCCCTGGCTTTCTGCCTGAATTAGACAATTGTCCAGGTATGGGTATATTTAAATACTTCTTTGCCTGCAAAAAGCAATAACTGGAGCCAGGCACTTTGTGAATACCCTGGGCGCAGTAGACAAGACAAAGGGCAGTGCAGAGAACTGATAATGCGTGCAGCCTGCCTTGAAGCATAGGTATCTTCAGCAAGATTTCTTGATTGGGATGTGCAGGTAGGCTTCCTTTAAATCTAGTGATGCCAACCAGGTGTCTTTGCCTAGCATAGGAAGTAATTGATGAATAGTCAGCATCTTGAATTCTGGTATCTCCAGAAAGGTGTTTAGAGTAGACAGGTCCAGGATTGGACGCCATGATTTGTCTTTCCTGGGTACCAGGAAAAGTCTGGAGTAGAAACCTTGTCCTTTTTCCTCTTCTGGTACCAATTGAATAGCCCCCATGCTTAAGAGGGAATGTACTTGTGTTTGAGCCTCTGCCCACTGATTTGGGGGCAGGTCTGGCCACCCATTTGGTGTTGGCAATGTGTGGAAATGAAATCTGTATCACTGGGACACTATATGTAAAACCCATTTGTCCTGGGTTATGAGTTCCCAGTTCTTTGCATGAAGAGCAATCTTTTCCCCCAAAGGGGTGGCCAAAAGATAAGTGCTTGGTGCTTTTAAAAGGAAGTCATTGAGACTATTTACCATAGGGGGGTGTCTTGTTATTTCCAGATTTGGAAGAGGAGGCCCCCCACTGCTTTGTTCTGAGAGTCCCCTGGGACTGAAACCTGGATTTTTCTGTGCCTGAGTTTGGCCTGAAAAGACCTGGAAAGGACCAGAAAGGACCAGTTCTTAGTAGGCCAGTGCCTACTAAATCTAGGAAGTTGCACTTGTAAAAAATCTTTAACAGTTTGCATAGATTTAGCTTTATCTTCCATCTTTTTAAGAACTTCTTCAGCCTTGCTGCCAAACAGGCCGCCTTGATTTAAAGGAGCATCCAACAATTTAGCTTTAACATGATCAGGCAAAGATTGTTCCTTAAGCCAAACATGCCTTCTAAGCACAAACCCAGTAACAGCAGCCCTGCAAGAGGCCTCTAAAGAATCAAACCCACATTGCAAAGTACGTTTTCCAACTTGTTCAGCAGAATACATTAAGTCCTGTAAATCTTTACTTTCTATACAGATATGGAATCAGCATCATTTTCTGTTTCAGCAGTCCAATAAAATGTTGCTGATATTTTAACATATGAAATTGGCAGTTTAAAGCTCTGATTGCCAAGGTTGCAGAAGTATAAACCTTTTTACCCCATCTATCCAGCGCCCTGGAGTCTCTATCAGAAGGGGTAGGATTTTTAGGAGTAGAAGCCTTAATGCCCTTGGGCCCCTGAGAAATAGTCTCTGGATCTGCAGCAGAATTTTTGAAAAGGAACTTGTGGGACTCAGGAACCCTGTAGTATCTGTCAGGTTTACTAGGAGCAGGAGGCAGGGAATCAGGGGGCAAAACTGGATTCCGAGAAAACATAATCAACAATGTCTAGTACAGGAGGTATAGCCAAAGACCTATGCTAAGGTAGAAGAAGGAAATCCCTAAGCCTCTTTTTTGAATCAGAAAATTCCTGGCTTTCCCAGTGAAAATGCTCCCTTAAAGTATGTAAAGTTTCCCCAAAAGAAAAGTCCTCGGGAGGGGAAGCAGAGGGAATCGAATCCTCTGGATCAGAATCCTCATAAATAGGTATGGACAAATCCAGGTTACCAGAAGAGTCAGAAGAAACAGAATCCTGATCAGAAGATTCATAAGCAAGCTCAACCCTAGGCCTCTTGGGGGGGGGGGGGGGGGGGTTGACTACCCCTGATTAGAGTTATTAGATCTTCAGACATTTTTATCATTTGTTTTTTAGGCATAGGGGCCTGAACATGTGGCCTAGCCGTCGATTTTTTAGACATGGATCGAGATTTAGGCCTTAGTAATGAAGGAGGTTTTGTTTTAATATGCAAGTGCCTAAAAACACCCACAGAAGCCAGTGCCTGCACAGCGGCTCCGGACCCATCCAAGGTAGAGACATCAGCGGGTTCCATAGCTGAAGTATATTGCGGCATACCGGACTCCGAATGAGTCTCAGTAGAGGCCTGTGAATCAGAAGTAGCGGGTATCAGGGGCTGCAAAAGTGCCTCACTGAGTACTGATGAACTGGCAACTGACTTAGGAGAAGCGTCATCGGCAGTTTTGGACCTCGATGGCCTGTCTCTGTCTTTATCTTTGAGATTTTTTGGAATCCTGGTAGTCAGATGGCTAATCAACGACATTTCTGGATAATTAAACTGAGAACTGAAATAATGAGAGGCATAAATATAACGAAGACGGATAGTGCGCTGATTAAATAAAGCACAAAACCAACAGTAAGGTACGTCATGGTCAGGGCCTAGGCAAGGAATACAGTACAAATTAAAATCTTTATGAGGTATTTGCTTTCCACAAGTAAAACAATTATTAACTTTTACTGACATCAGTAAGGAGCAAGAAAAGTTTCCCCAACGGGGTACTTAGCTTTAAGTTGAAGACTTCGGAGCTGAAACTCGAAAACGAAAATTTCAGGAGTCGGCTGATCGGCACTTGCAAACTGCTTCTGCTTCAGGCACCGCACGGCAAGAAAAACTGATGTAATGACATCAGCTGCATGTTTTATACCCATGACGACCGGACGCCATGGAAGAAGAGACAGCAACCGACGCAGGACCCAAGAATTTGTTAATCAGGCTGACTGAGGGCAACCTGCCAGCAGATTACCCAAATGTAATGACTGCAACAGTGAAACACGAAGAACATCAATGAATACTATTTTAAGAACAGCAATAAAAAAATGTGTTGCTGTAATTGATGATAAGGAAATGCCTCAGAGATACAAACTTCCTGATTAACAATTTCCAAAATGAGTGCTTTTATTGCAAAGAAAGTAGGGAACACTGCAGCAGAAACTTGGGAGCGGTATCCTCCAATTCAAAGCCCACTATGTCCAAAAACCTCTGTAAAACCTGGAGGTGAGACAGAAAAGGCAAGTAACAGATGATGTAAGTAACAAGATGTCTTGATCTCAAGGACACTGACTGCATAAATGGATGTTAAAAAATACCAAGAAATCACAAACACAGTACACAAAAAACTGACTCGGTATGAACAATGTTTTTTTACAATTAAATTTTTTACACCAAGGTATGTCCAGCTTTCTGTTACTGAGGGAAAAAGCCCTGATTTCAACCTGGCTAATCTGAGATCGAATAGCAGCTAGGGTACTGGCTGAGCAGGACAACATGGGAGTGAGACATACCTCTCAATTGTACAGATTTTTGCCTCATACTTTCGGTTCATTTCTCATATGGTTGTGGTCTACTGGCAAATCGCTCTCAGGGTTTAAGTCAGAAAATGATGACATAATTTGAGTTTCAGACTTCATACCCTTCAGGAAATCCGTGCTATTGCAAAACCTTTTATTCTTTCCACTTTCCGAGTTTTTATGTGCAATATTTAAAAAGTGTTCCTATTTTTGGGCCTTTGTTCCCCCATTATTTATGGCTTTGTCCAGATTTCTTGCTCTAAGAGGTTGAGAGATATGGAGTGAGAAGATGATGATGGGTCCCCCATTTTGGGGTGGAGTTAATGGAGTTAAAGGTGTCTCTGTTCAGCTGATTATCAGTCATGCAGAAAACTGCCAGGACTGTGGGCTTCAGCTTGGCATTGAAACATCAGTGACGGCAGTCCATTACTACTTGTGACAGCATGAGTGAGCATGGGTAAGGTAACGCATGCTTCCCTGTGATGCAACAGGTGCTCATTCTGGCCACCAGGGGAGGCTTAGAGCTCATTAGGAATGCTCCAGTGTTCTGTGCTTATGACAGTTTCCAGTGGAGAGCTCTAACATTCTGATGGGCAAGAAAAAGTGGCAATGATGAGGCACAGACGGGCTTACTGTTGGTAGCAACCTTCACTTGCAGGCTCCCTGGGCTGCTTTGGGTGCTGTGGACTAGATGAGGTTTAGCCAAAGGAAGGCATGTGGTCCATGGAACAACTTTCATGTCTGTCTGTAGAAATATATATATAATTGGTTCTTGCCCAAGCCTTTTCCCATGTGTTGCTGACAAAGAATGAAAGACGAGACTTGCAGGAGCGGAAGGTGAAGGTCAGCAGGTTAGGAGTTAAAAAAATCATACAGAAAAATTATTTGTAGCACTGAACCAGATCATCTTTTAGAACATATTCATGATTATCTCATGTACAACAGTGAAACATCATAAAATGCAGTGAAATACAGTTTAACTTGGAGTATATAGTACTCCAGAAGAACTTTACTGTATAATTGAAGCTGTAAGCTGTTTGGAGGTATAACACTGGTCATCTTTGACTGATCACACACACACACACACACACACACACACACACACACACACACACACACACACACACACACACATAACATGAAAAGACTCACCGTGTAGTTAGTACTTTCTTCTTCCTTTACAAAAATCAGTAAGCAGTTAATTTACTTAGTTTTCACTTTTTAATTATTACCATTGTTGCCCTTCTATGCCTGGTGAAAATCAGAGCCAATCCCTCATCATTTATCACCAACTTATGACCCATTTTTGGAATGACAGCATTGTTGTGAGGAAGAGAAAGACATCAGAATTTGTTTTATTCCCTTAGCCCTATCATTTCCCTTGTAGGTGCCTGTATTCATCCAAGGGGTGGACAAGCAAAGGTCTTTGCACAAGCATGCCACCTAACCCACAGATGATGTAAGCTCTCTGAAGTCCTTGCCATCCCCTGTAAATAACATTTATTTCTTAAGGGTGAAAAAGTATGAGAAGCAGCTACCCATCCTTTATGCAAACTGCCTGAGTGATGTCATAGATGACATGACAAATACCAGAAGGAAATAATGCATAATTTCAGAAAAAGTCACAAATGGGCACTGCACAGAAACTGCAGAAATGGCTTTTGGCAAGAAAAAGGCTTGAGTGAAAACTCATTTTTTTTTAACTTCTCATGTAACAGTCTTGGGGTTGGATTAAATGGAAGGAAAAGTCTTTTGGATGAGGAAAATATGACATCTGGGTGGAGCTGTCCTTTAATAATAAAGTAGTCTTACTTAAATGGATATAATATAGTAAACAGATGTAATGAGGCAAGAGATTTAACAATGGCCAATTCAGAAGGTCATTAATGTTACTAAATGTAGGTTCAGCAAGGGTCTTTTAACACTCTGTTTATAGTAAAATTGTTTCTGTGAAAAAATATCTAAAACTATTTGATTTTAGTGATTGCAGTTGTAGTTCTCAATGCAGCATGAAACTTCAGTAAGGATGCATATTCGCACACACATTCTGAATGCAAAGAGTACCAGGTAATGCATCAAAAACATAAAATGATATATTTTTTAGTTTATATCAACATATCCTTTGATTGACAGCCGCGGTGTTGCAGCGGTAGCGTTGTTGCCTCACAGCAAGAGGTTCTCCCATTCGATTCTCGGCTAGAGTGCAGGAAGTGCCTTCTGGGTGGAGTCTGCATGTCCTCCCCATGGTCGGGTGGCGTTCGAAAGACATGCATAAATGGGCATGCCTTCGTTGAAGGTTGGACATCAAGCAGGCACCTCGGCGTTCGTGAAAATCTACTGCCAATCATTAGCAGACCGGTGTTCCGCTGTGGCGACCCCTAACTGGGAAAAGCTGAAAGACAAACAATATCAACATATCCTTTGATTAAGCCCAGCAGCTACATAACATTTGGAAACTTCTTTCTTTATATGTCTTGGAAAATGCATTAAAACAAAGTAATCTTTCTCTTCCCATGTACATACAAACTGAAACAGTTGCTATCTTATTACAATGATTCATACGATAACAAACAGACAGATTGATACTCACCCGTCTGACAGTTTCTCATATCCAGCTCTACACAGTACGTGGTAATTACTCAAAAATCAGGTTTAAAAAGCATGCTTGCCTCCTGCATCACATGCCTCGACTCAGAGAATTATCATATGAGAACAGAATCTCATCTAATATATATTATAAATAAAGTACTGTACAAACTGTAACTAACAAAACTAAGCATCTATTCAGTTAATCGCTGGCTTTTAGGGACATCGAGAGTGATGACCTAATTTTCAGTGAAGCCACTAAAGAATTATTCAGGCTTGCCAGAAATGCAACCCATAGACTTGTTGTCTGCTGGAAGAATAATCTTACTGCAGGATTTTATATCCAGTGAAAAATCTCTACTATTTCTTTTACATTTTGCAGGCTGAGCAGTTACAGAATGGAACTGCACTTTTCTCTCTTGTATCATATGTTTTTGCCTGTCTGCAGTAACAGTTCCGATGCTTTCCCACTTTTTTTTCTGTGAGAAGTTCTTCGGCTGTCATTTGGGTCCCTGACAAGCTTTTGTTTTTCTTTTCTGTGCACATGTACTATGAGGTTTAGTCACTCAATCAGCAGTTGTACTATTAAAATGTTGGAGACGTTGCATGACAAAACTAATATTATGTCCAACACACACCAAGAATTTAAATGGTGTTTTTCTGTCAGCAATAAAATATCTCCATATGCAATAAGTTTCTCTCAAATTGAATTTTCAGTTACATCTTTATTAACACAATTACAACGGGCTGTAAACAGTTTAAGAATTAAAACCACAAGATCAGGTCATCAGAGTCTTAAATATGACATTTTATTTATTGAGACAATAAATTCATGACTGATGACTCCCCGCAATTTCTACTCCTGAACAACTTCTCACATCTCTCCTTCATGCTCTTTTCTTTTTAAATATTATTTCCTTGTCCTTTAGCTCATCTGTGTGTACAAATAATGTTTAAATTATTCCTGGGGAATACAAAACAAATTACATTCAGTAACAAACATCTGCTACTTAACCCCACCAAAACTAAGATCATGCTTTTCAGAACCAACAAAGGCTTGCCAGAATAACTTCCCCTCTTCCAACCTCTTAATACAAGAAATCTGGACAAAGCCTAAAATAATGGGGAAACAAAGGTCCCAAAATAGGGATACATTTTAAAGACTGTTCTTACACGTATACTTAGAATGTTGCTAAAATAACAGGATTTGCATTAGCATTTGTTTTTCTGAATGATATGAAGCCTGAAATTCAAACGTATGCCATTATTTGGTGACTTAAATCCTCAGTGTGTTGCCAGAAAAACATATATTTTATGAGGAACAGACTAAAGATATGAGGCAAAACTCTGGGCATTCTTCAAAAATCTGGACAATTGAGAGATATGCTTCCCCTCTACAACTAGTAGACCATCAAAACACTCAACTTAGAAAATAATAACTCCTTTAAATATCTAGACATCCAGTTAGATTCATCTGTAAATTTCATTATCCAACTTGACAAGACTAGGAAAAAACTCCACACACTTCTATTCTGGGCCAAAAAATCTTCCCATTCCTATCCAAAGCCACCAGAACAGCAATAGGCAAAGGAGTCCTCCTTACCTAGCTCCAACATGTCCTTCCATTAATTACATCAGGAACATCAGGCATACCCAAACTGTGGAAAAAGGACTTCCTATATGGTAGTACAAATAGAAGACAGGCCTGTATGTTGACCAGGAGGAGGCTGGTAGAATGCACCAATGGACAGTAAGAAGTATAAAGGTCAGCTAAAGTCATGATCTAGCATACTTCTACTGATGGTCTTTACAAATTTAGGACATGTTTGGAGTTTCCTAGACTTAATAGGGGCATATTCTGGTTTGGAGATGAGTATGATTTTGATATAGTAGCAGAGGTAAGTTGTTGGTTAAGCTTTTGTGACAGTTTTAATTACGACAGAACACAGAACATAGTAAGAATGGCATGATGGTGAAAGTTTATGGTGGTGTTAAAAGGTATGCCTATTATGTAAGATAGCATTCTCATAAGGATCACTGACAAGTAATGGAGAGGCAGCAGTGAATTCTGGCTAGTATCACACTGCATGGGATTACATTTAGTGGTATTAACCTGAAGATCTTTGATGGCAAACCACGAATAATTTATCGGTTATCTTGTGAAGAGAAGACTCCCTGTGGGTAGATCTCCCCAAGTACAAGGAAAATGTTAGTGTACAACATCAGGTCCGGGATAGCAGAGAGGCAGGAAAATACTTTGTGAAGGACTGGGCAAAATACTGATCCTTGGGGAACGCCTGTGATACAACATCAGGTCCGGGACAGCAGAGAGGCAGGAAAATACTTTGTGAAGGACTGGGCAAAATACTGATCCTTGGGGAAGGCCTGTGATAGGGAAGACAACTGAAGTGAAGATGAGGTGTTACCAAACACCACACAAACCATTTGGCTAGTGAGATAACTACTGACCAAAGAATACTGCCACCAGGGGAACATAATTAAATTAAACATCTCAGAAGGAAAGCCACAGTCTGCAAAGTGTGAAGGAGTGAAAGACTTGGTCAAAGGACATTTGTACTACACCACACTACATGGTAGCCAAAATGCAGAGAGAGGTTCATAAATGGTGCACTTGTTAAGAGCCTTTTACTCTTGTCTCAAAAGATGTATACAGGGGTATAGAACAAAGTAATGTTGGCATTGCAGACTGGTCAAAATTCATACTGGGAGTTGCTTAGTATATATATTTCTAAAACAAAAGAAAAATATGTTTATATACCAGTAGTTTGGAGAGGGGAGGTAGACTGACAATGGGTCAGTAACACTGTCGGCATGTAGGAATTTTAACTTTAGAGAGTGATGCTACTGTAACAGCTTTCCAATTAGAAGGGGCAAAGGGGATGCAGAGAGGGAGAGAGATGTTGCAGACATATGCAAAAGGTTTAGAGTTACAGGAGGATGCCTGCTTACACATTAACATATATTCAGCAATATTTTACAGCATATCAGCTCATAATTAGATTACTAATTTTAATTTGAACCTATAAAAAATTAAATAAATTATATACATAAGGGCAGCATGCCAAACTCATTACCACTCAGTGAAAATGAAACAAAGGTGTATCTAAAAATACTACATACTTAGCTAAGTAAACTTTGAAATGTGTGTCTCAAAGCAAGATGGTTTAGAAAGGCCATTGGATGTTTTAACATGTCTAAATTATTGTTTGTGATTTAGCTTTAGACAGTCCTGCTCTGAAAACAGCCATTGTTATGATTGTAGTAGCCAAGTATTAAAATTATATACATATTCCTTATCCTTAAGTATGAGAGATATGTACAGTTTTAAAAAGCAAGGTAATAATAATAAGAATCTATGAAAATATAATGGAACATTTTGCTTACACCCATGAAAGAAAAGCAGATGCAATGTAATAACAGTGACATACACATTTGTACAGCTAAAACTTGTACACATTTGTACAGCTAAAACTTGTACACATTTGTACAGCTAAAACTTGTACACATTTGTACAGCTAAAACTTGTACATGCCACAGATAAATGCACGTGAACAACGTAATATGAAAAATCAGAAAGCTATTCAAAACAAATTTGCCTACTATCAAAAGAATTACAAATGTGTGTGTATTCATCTGAATTTGCAAAGAATCACACAGAAAACATATAAACGAATATTAATCATGTTAAATATGAAGAATTGTCTGTTGTGTGGATTGAAGTGACTTCAAGCTGAACTTAAAACATTATATTCACATGTGAGAAACACAAATGCCACTAAAGTTAAGAGCAATAAAATGATGTACTTCTGCTTTTAAATTATCACATTGGTACTTTAGGCACACATCTTTAATGGATTAAAATGAGGTAAAGTTAAAATTGCTTAATAAAAACATAATTAAATTAAACGTCTCAGGAGGAAAGCCATAATTCAGACACGGCAATGCTGCTAATGAAATCTTTAGTTATGTTTCATAAAAAACACTTTTAATGGCATTGCTAAGCTTTACTGAAAACCCCATTCACAATACTTTACACTTTGTGAGTACTGACTCCCCATACAAATTATCACAGAAACAGTACACCTGTGCTTTACAAGATATACTGCTAGTTAAAAGTCTTTCTTGATTTCAGAGACAGCAGTTATATATTTAAACTACTTAATAACACAATTCTTCATTTAGAAGTGGTAATTTTGGAGTCTGTTTATAGATGCTTGAAGGTAAACAAAGGTATACAATCACAGTATAATTATGTATTGATCAAAATATGCCGCAACGCAGTCAAGATTTTATT
This sequence comes from Protopterus annectens, assembly GCF_019279795.1. NCBI lineage: Eukaryota > Metazoa > Chordata > Ceratodontiformes > Protopteridae > Protopterus > Protopterus annectens. Next base: position 798,618,953 of record NC_056746.1, read on the forward strand.
CATCCTTGTGGAAATTTTCAACAAAAGGCATAAAATGGTTATTGTCAATGAAAGTAATTCACCTCTCAGATTGCACCTCTAATGATGTATTCACTTTACACACTGGAAAGACATTTTAAGGTATATATAGAGGCTATTTCTTTTTTCTCCTTCTTTTTCTTACTTGAAATACTAATGATTACTTTCTCAATAATGGAAACAAAACAAATCTTTTAACTGCATCTCTTTGAAGCTAAGTTTTTTTTAATATTTTACTTTGAAATTGGTTGTTGAGTGTTCTTTAAGCAGCATTTTTCCAGTCCCTTTGATATGTGTCTTATTCATCAGAATTTCATTACTTTATCTTCCAGAATTCTCCCAGCAACCTGAGATGAAAAGAATATGTGAGATTCTACAAATGACCTAGAGTCATTGACCTAAGGTACTGGTGTTGCTGTCATCACACAGCATGCTGACATCACCACAGAAGACAAGAGTGTCTGATACCACACCACTCTGCAGTTTCAGCAATTCATAAGCATAACATTTCAGGGGTTGTGTTATTTACCAGGTGCAGATAGTGTGTGCTATCTTTTCCAAAACGTGCCACTACCAGAGAAATAAAGCACAAGAAATGGGGCAGTTCCGTGTATATAATTCTGAAGAAAAAAAACACAGATACAAGGCCACATAAGTCTTCCAAGAGACACCCACAGGCTAAGGCTGTTACTTCTGCTGCTGTCCTTCCCAGCAGCCCTTTCACTACAGACAAAGTCCTCCGTGATGCTCTGCCCCCATCCCAAGTCATACCCCCTTGTCTCTTCACCTCTCTCTTTCCCTTTCTGCTTGGATGGAAATCACTCAGGACTCCTGGGTGATTTCAGTTATCCAAAATGGATATTTTATGACTTGGGAGACCCTTCCTCCCTTTCAAGGGAATACCTCAACCCCCTGCAGTCAACTTTATCTGTTTCCCTCGATACTTGCTTAACTTTCCCATCAAGACACCAACCAGTCTGCCCCTCCAAATCAAATGGGGAGGGGATTCTACTTCTGGATGTTTCTAGTTCCAAGGAAAGGTGGTCTTTGGAGGCCTATAGTAGATCTTTCCCTACTAAACACTTTCCTGGTGGTATCTCCTTTCCGAATGCAATCTCTGCTTATTCTTTTCCCCCTCATCTCTCCTCAAGCCTTCTCAGCTTTTCTGGATCTCAGGGATGCTTACCTGCATATCCCTATTCATCCCCACTTCAGGAAGTTTTTGCGTTTCTTGGTGGGCTCCTTGCATTTTCAGTTTACTGCCTTGCTCTTTGGCCTATCTACTGCTCCAAGGGTATTCACAAATGTCTGGCCCCAGCTACTGCTTTTTTAAGTCTAAAAGGCCTGCAAGTCTACCCATACCTGGACGCTGTTTCTGACCAACAGTCCAGACGTGTTAACCCAGTATCTGAACATAGCCATTCCCTTTCTGCAGGCCCTGGGTTTCTCAATAAATTTTAAAAAATCAGCCCTTTCACCAAGTCAAGATCTAATATTCCCGGGGTGCTGGTTCCACACAGACATGATGATGGTCTTTCTTCCTGTGGACAAAGCAGCTTATTTCAAGACTTTCATGAAAGCTCTTCTGCTTCTTTCTTCCATTACAGCCAGGGAGTTTCTGAGATTGCTGGGGTTCATGGCCTCCAATATCCCCATATTGTCCTTTGCAAAAACTACATATGAAGACGTTCCAATGGTTCTTAAAGACAGTTTGGTCCCAGCATGCTCATCCTACAGAGGTCTTGATTCCCCTGCTCCCCTGTCTGAAAAAAGAGTTACATTGATGGATGCAGCAACTCAACCCTGACCCTGGCCTACCTCTTTGAATACCTCAACCAGTTCAGCAACTCTTCACAGATGCCTCAGACTTGGGTTGGGGAGCAACATTTGCTTCCAAGAAGGTCCAAAGGGCTCCGATTCTCATGTGCAAGCAGTGGCTCTAAGCTTTTGTATAGAGGCTGGACGTCAGGTCAATGGGCAGAATACAACCCATATGTAAAGAATACTGCAACATTGAATGGAAGAACATAACCAGCTACTGTGACAGCTAATTTTTCCTGCATCGATTTTTGTATTTTAAAATTCTGGCGGTTTTGATTTTAAAATTTTAAACAATCCCAGTTTCACAGCACCTTATGGATAATTATTTTGTGAATAGTAATGAACTCATCCAATCCAATGGAGCTCAGTAATTTTGCACTATAACTTCCAATGGGGAGAGCCTAAGGCATTTGACAGAATCAAATTATGTCCTCACATTTCAAACAAATGTTCATATCTCTGGAACCACAGGCAAAGCTGGCCTTAGGCATAGGCCAACTAGGGTGCCGTTCTAGCAGGCATGCTTTTCCAGTAATCTGAATGGTACAGGTAAACCAGGATGGGGGCAGCAGGTGATGCTGAGGGGCGCAGTGGAGACCTTTTGCCTAGGGCACCAGTTGACCAAAGGCTAGTCCTGACCATAGGGGTTATGAAAAAAGTATAAATGGCAAACTCTTCAGCACAAACTACTTTTATAGTGGTAGTATTCTTTAGGTTCTAGGTCTTAAAACAAATTTTATAAGTCACAGTAAACACAGTAACTATTACATTTGCAATATTTTGTAAACAACTTGCAATATATCAGCAACCACTCAAGTTACACACATACTGTTGGCAGCATTTTATTCATCTAGCTGAGAGCTTTCATATGAGGCTAAGGAGTTTTTTCTGTGTTACTTGATTGTTGAGATATTTAGAAAAATAAAATGATATCTATATAAATTAATACCATAAAAACAACAGTTAATATCTATTTACCTGCACTAGACATAGATCAAAAATTAATGCAGTTGAGTTTGCCATTGTGTAAGCTTTAAGATGAAATCTTTTAAAAGCTTGTACATAGCATGATTTTGGAATAATAGATGCAAATATGAACAAGCAATATTTGATGCCTAGAGGCATCAATAGGAGTTAACTACAGATGCACCTGGAGGCATCACTCAGATGTAATGAGTTAATGTACTACTAAAATTTCTCCCCTAAAGTAAGACTTCATACTGCCTATTAGTATGTCCCCTCACTTTCCTCTCTTAGTAAACAGTCATTCAATGGCCTGTTACTGTTGGTCAATATCAGATATGAGCCCGTTACGGAACAGATATTATCAGGGATGTTTTTCTCTTGTGGGAAAAATAAACTACTGACAGCTCACCATATAAAACTGTGGACATTATTGATACACACAGCAATAATCTTTGTTATTTTTTTTTACTTCAGCTGTGATTAGGGGGTGTACTGATGAAGGAAATACTTCTTTTTACAGACCAGATAATGCCTACCTTCAAACATCAGAAGTGAACAGAAACATTATGAGTAATGTGTGTGTGTTGAGTGTCGGGTGTTCAAAAGGGAAATCCACTCAGCAAGTGTCTGGCGATCAAAAATGTCTAGCTGAAGACCAACTTCTCGTATGGCGATAGTTTTATGCCATAAAACTGGAATGCTACAACTGGTGCAGAATGATTAAATAAAAATGTTTGCTCATTTGTTATATGACTTCACTAACACTGGATGTCAAGTTTGAAGTCAAAGGCAGCTAAAGACACAAATATAAAGGCTCAAACCAAACTCTCCAAAGACTGCTCTTTGTTCTCCTGCATCCGTATCAACTGTGAAGACTCCAGAGGCAGCAAATAAAAAGAGTTAAATTCCATAATGAGATAGTTAAGAGTGAATGCTCACTTTGATGAACACATTAGTTCAAATAATAAGAGATTCATAGAAATTGAGCAGGTATTGTCTGAACGGTCAGATGTGGCTGAGCAGCTGTCATCAGAGTCAGCTGAGAAAAAAAACAAGACTGAAGCCCTCATGGCAACATTAAGTTAAGAGTTAAGAGAATGGGAGCTAGAATAAAAAGACATGTTTCTCTGGAGTTCTGGAGAAAGTTGAAGACACTGTGTAAGTTTTACAAAATATCTTCTGACCAAATGAACACATATCCCACCTGTGGATTTATCTGACACAGGCACAAGTTACTTGTTCCAGGGAACTAATGGACTGACAAGAAACAAACCATTTCTGTCAGGGTCTGATTTATTTACCAAAAAGGAAAGGGTACTTTCTGTCTTACAGCACACCAGTAAACAGATACAAAATTGCAGAGTTCAGAGTGTTTTTAGAAAAGGACTTCTTGGAGGTGATTAGGAAAAGCGAAAAGTCAATTTATTCCTGTGTTGAGGTTTGCAGGGAAAAAAGAGCTGAAATTCAGGCTACTCTACACAACTTACTTTATTTTCTTTTACCTCAGAGGCACTAAAATGTATATGGAGGCACTGGACAGGCTTGAAAGATTTGCAGCACTGCCAACTGCCAGGGTTGAGTGCCACTAAATCTGAAGACTATGGACATGGCCAAGAATATCTGGGAGGAGTAACTCCAGGGTCTGAAAAGCTCAGAAAGCTGTCTGTGGAGCCATTCCTGTTGTTAAAAAAAAATGTTACTTGAAAACAGTGGGAGGCATTTTCCATAAAGAGGTTGCAACAAATAATTAAATCATTTAAGGTTGGTATAATGGTTAATATGTTTATTTCACCAGACAGAAGATGCAGGGTTTGATTCTCACCTTTGGTTATTAACTTTAGAGTATCAAAACTTGTTGGATAAATTTGGGATGCATGGATAGGCTTAAATGGCCCCTATGGTCATTAGCCTATGGAGCATGTCTGTCTGTCAAAGGCAATTTCAGCAAACAAAAAGAACTGAATTCAGTTTGCCAAATTGCCAAAACCTCCTTTAATGAAAGCAGACATTGCCTTTTCTCCACTGTTGTGCAAACTTAAGAGTGGATATATATATATATATATATATATATATATATATATATATATATATATATATATATATATATATATATACACACACATATACACACACATATACATATATAAAATTCCAGGGGGTTGGGGGTGTCCCCCCACATGGGGGATGCAGGGGGTTTGCCCCCTGTGAAAAATTGTTTCCAAAGTTCACTGAAGGTAGTTTCAGTGAACTTATTTTGGTTTATTTGGATTTGATGAAACGGCCTTCAATGGATCAACATGAACCTGTTAGCCTAGTGTTTACCAATGAACCTAAGAGGTACTGATGAACCAATGGAAGACAAGGCCTGGGGCAAACCTGTAGGAAGGAAATTAGAACATAAATGTTTAACAGAAGAATAGGTTGGACCTTCTGAGGGTCTATGACTTGGATTAGTTATGCCAAACGCTTTTGCAAGCTTCTTGCCTGGGTTGAGTTTCTGCATCCCACAAGTTTGGTTTACCCATGGTAGTGGGTGAAGTTTTATGTCTCTCAAATGTTACTGAGGATGAACAGGATATGGCGAATGAGCTTTCTAATAAAAATTTAGAGCAAGAGGAACTCATATTAAAGTTAAAGTAAAGGGTGGCTTACTTCTATAATTTTTTTAAGCTAAGTGCTCTGGAAAATTGATACTTCATGGCAGAACTCCGATGGTCAAGTGTGATCTGAAAACTAGAGTGAATTTTGAAACATATGAAAGTTGAAAAGATGCTTAAAACTTAAGTTGTTATAGGTTGCCTTTACTAGAGTGTTTGGTATTTATATTAGCCGACTGGACAAAACTCCATTTTCAGGGCAACCCAAGAGCACTGTCTATTTAAGTGATTTGCTTTGAGTTACACACTAGGCAAATGAGGGTAGATGGAATTGAACCCTGGAGCATGGTACAGGAAGCAGTTGCAGTAAAATTATCAGACAAAATGTAGTGACTTGAGGAATGTGAAAAATCTTTCTAAATGAAAATAGCTAAGAAAAAACAAGATACATGCTTAATGCACTTATAGTTCCATAGGAACTTATTAGGTTATTAATCTGTGAGTATCTTAAAGGAGAACCACACCCACAGACTGAAAAAAAACATGTTTATTTCATCATGTTTGATGTTTTCTACATTTTAACACCACTTTTGGACTGTATACACTTTTTAAATATTTTTAAATGTAATTACAGAGTCTGTCCACATGGGGTTCAGCATTTTGATTTTTTAGTCTTCCACTGGGTATCCCACAATGCAGTACTTGGCTTTAAAATATTACATCATAGCCCCTAAGCTCCTGTCAATGTATTGACTTTACATGTATTTTCACATATACCCTGCTTTATTTTAGTCACTCAGGTTTAATTGCCATTTCTTGCTTTTCAATGACTACTTAAAAGACAAACAGGGATAATCACAAAGAACAGTATTCTCAGTGCCTGTTACTTCTTTTATTTTCTAAAGTGGCCAGTTTTCATTCTTTTGTTATGCCTCAGTTGAAGTCCTTAAACTCATCTCCCCTCCCACTAAATACCTCCCCTTCATATCTGTCACAGTGGCAAAGGTAATTTGAGCTGTTCACAGCAGGAAATCAAGTTCATCTACTGTTGCCTCTTACTATCCACCTGCTTAGAGTGAAACACTTATTTTTGCCGCACCATAGCCTCTTTTTGTTTTCAAATTTTAATCCTTACTACCTACTAATTGGTGACACATTGTTTGGCAAACCTTCCAACTTAATTTTTCGGGGATGCCTGAGAAAGAAAAATTCTTAAATAATTGTGTCACAAAGGCCATAAAAATAAAATATTTTGTCTTTATATAGCATGTAAAATAAGACTTTTTGCATCAATGTGCATTATCTAAACAATACTAATGAGAATGTAAACTATTACATTATTGACTTAATAGTAATCACCATTGATTACCTAAGAAGTCATTAAAAAAAATCATGAGCTTTCTGCAAAATCAGGGACATTTGATATGTATGGTCATGGGCAAGTTACCTCTCATTGTACTGCTGTCTCTATTTGCTCCCTGTAATTTGTCTCTTGCAACTGGAGGATTTATCCATGTAATTTTCTTAAACCAGTAAATTGTTAATGCTTCTAAGATTTATTCTTCACACATTGTAACCCAATATGCAGCTCCCCGATCACTGTTTTGTTACTGATTCTAATCACTTCAGTTTTTCACTCCTCTTTATAACTGCATCCCAGATATTACTGTTTATTGTGTCTATGCAAATATATTTATTCCCTTCCCTTTTTAATTCCAAGATACCATCATTGGTGTTTCTTAAAGCTCCCATGTCACTTACTACAATGAAAATAAAGTTGTTTATTATAAAGACATCCAGGTTCATATCCCTGCATCACAGAACAGATGAAAGAACATGGTCTGCACCTCTTCCTGCTAGGCTTTCGAATATTAGCTAAAATTGTGTCTTGTTTAGGCAATGCCAAACTGAAAATACTTCCAACATTGCAAATCAAAGCCAAGAAAATCTAAAGGTTTTACTTCTCAAAGCTAAGGGTCTAAATTTGAAACTCCCTTTCTTAGAAGCTCTCCTTAACCTAGAGAATGCATAATATTAGGATTGGTGGAATGACAGCTAAACACAAGAAGCAACCTACTTAGACCATACTATAATGAAACAGACAGCTGTGGGTGTATGATATAAAACAATTGCAAGTTCAGACATGAGGGTACTCACAGCAGGTGCATATACCAAAAGGCAAGCAAGTATCCAAGCTGCTGACAGTTGGAGTCAACACAGCAACCATTGGTGCTGCTGAGCTGCTGTGTTGCTGTAGTACACCAAGAAGGGGGTACCATGTAGGCTTATGACTACTGCACTCACCACCATAGACCAGCACACACTTCAGATAGGCCATAACAGTACTAGAAAGGTAACAAGCATGTGCAGGGGCAGGTTTTCCTGGTGCTGTTGGCTGCCTTGTTGCCATGAGACACACAAATTCATGCCACTAGGCTTTTCAAATATGACTTCTAGTGACAGGGTACACCGTGTGCATCCTCAGGAAGGAAAGAAGAAAAAGCAGTTTCAAGTTTCAGAGTATTGTGTGCCTCCTGACTTTGTCTACAGATTCAAATAATGGTACTCTTCCTCTTAATTGCTCAGATATGCAATATAGCTTCTCATATCTGCAAGACGTAGCCTAGAAAATGGTAGTATGCCTCCGAAACTATGCAAGTGTATACCTATATGAGTAGTGCATAGACAGATTAGGTCAGGAGACATGAATGCCTGTGAAAGGTTACCGTCTTGTTCCTCATGAAAATGACACCATTATTTATTTATTATTTATTGACATTTGTTAACCGGGTTAGTCCAACTGGGATTTTGTCCCATTTTCAGTGGAGACCCGAGGAGAAAATCTCCAGAAAATACAATATATAATTACAGTACAAGAAAAGCAAGTATTACAAACGATAATAGCAAACAATAGAAATAAACAACTACATGTGAAGATTATAATTAAGAGAAAATAAATTTAATTTTTTTTTCTCTTTCGTTCTTCTCAGGACAAAATTCTTTGTTACTTTACAATGAGGAAGAGTCAACAGTGTCAGTAGGATCTACTGAGAGTGATGTGAGTGTGGGGGGAGGGGAGAGCTAAGTAGGATCATAGCAGGAACAGGTTCTGGAGTTGAATAAATGTGTCTTCAGTTCTTTTTTAAATAGTGGAGTGTGAGAGATAGAGCATATGTCCAGGGGAAGTTTATTCCAAGCTTGGGCCACAGAGTGTTTGTAGAGTTGCTTACCTACAGACCTATTAGGGTGGTAGATATCGAGCAATTGCTGATTTGAGGTGTGGAGAGATCGAGAAGGGGTATAGATTCATAGATTCATAGGTTCATAGGTTAGTACTAAGCTAACTGCCCTTGCGAGCCATTTTAAGCCTAGCCAATTATCCCTTGTGAGACTCAAACCTTGCACCTTGTGTTTGTAGGGCAAACACCTTAACCATTAGGCCACTCTCCCAACCCAAAATAAACAGCCTCTGCAAGGCTCGAACACAAGACCCTGTACACTACAGTCACAGTAGTTAACCATTAAGCCATCATAGTAGATAGAGACTAGGAGAGATAAAGATAGACAGCAGGAAGGTATAAAGAGCATAGAGTGCAGCATGTGAAATTGGTAGAGACGTAGTAGTTGTGGAAGCTCCAGCCATTGTAGAGACTTTAAGGCAATACAGTGGTGCATGTTGTTTGGGGAGTTAGTGATGAATCTGGCTATTTTGTGGTAGGTTTGTTGAAGTTTGTTCAGGGTAGTTGTTTGGATATCTGTGAGAACTGGGGCGGCACAGAGGAGAGAGTGGAGGAGAAGTGTTTGTCCAAGGGTAAGTCTAGCCACAGGAGTGAGGTATTTTCTGTTCCGATATAGGAGACCTAGTTTTTGATGGGTTTTCTTTATGCATTGCTGTATGTGTTGATTGAATTTTAGTTCATCGTCAATGATGACCCCTAAGAGTTTAGTGTGGGTGTCAGGTTGGATGGCTGTATTATTACAAGACTTAATGACAAAGGATGATCTACGATGAGCAAGAGAATGGGGCAGGAAGAGCAAGAGTTTGTTTTTTTTGGGACTGAGGATTAGTAAGTTTTTTGAAAGCCATTGTTCAGTGGAAAGTAGAGCTTTTTGGGTTAGAGTGTGTAGGTCAGAGATGTTTTCGGCTGTAGAAATAATAGTGGAGTCATCAGCGTATTGTATGAGAGATGACTGATTGCAAGAGGTGAAGAGGTCATTGGTGAAGATGTTGAATAAAAGGGGACCTAAGATGGAACCTTGTGGAACACCAGTACAGATAGGCAGGAAAGAAGAATAGGAGGAGAGCCATTTGACTGATTGTTGGCGTCCAGATAGATAGCTAGCAAACCAGCTGAGGGTGGAAAAGGATAGGTGAAAGTTTGCTAGTTTAGATAGAAGTAAAGGATGAGATACTGTATCAAAAGCTTTGGAAAGGTCTAAAAAGAGACAGGAGGTAGGTTTATTATTGTCTAGGGATTCTGTAAAGGTGTGGGTGAAGGAGAGTTGAGCAGTAGTAGTGCTGTGATAGGGGCGGAAACCATGTTGAGTAGGGGTGAGTAAGTTGTGACTGAGAAGGTGATTAAGAAGCTGTGTATGGATACATTTTTCTAGTATCTTAGATAGGGGAGATAGAATAGCAATAGGTCAATAGTTGGTAGGATCAGTGGAGTTGCCTCCTTTATGGAGAGGGGTAGTGTAGTAAGATTTCCAAAGAGTAGGAACAGCAGATTCTAGCATAGATCTACTAATTAATATAATCACTGGGTAGGCAATAGAGTCAGCTGCAAGTTTGAGGAAGGTAGGAGGTAATTTGTCAGTAGAGAGAGAGCAGGGTTTGAGTTTGAGCAGTAGAGATTTGATGTAAGAAGCGGGAAGTGGTTGGAAGGAGAAAAAAGTGTTATTGGGGGTGGGTGTTGGGTCTGGTAAGGAGTAGGAGTTAGGCTGAGAGGGTTGGAGATTTTGGATGGAGGAAATGAAGTGGGAATTAAGTAGGGTAGCTGTTTCCTCCCGAGTCGAGTTTGGGTAGGGGGATGGGTTAGAGGGAGAGCCTGGGTAAAGGATGCAATTAAGTGTTGACCAGAATTTCCGGGGGTTAGATCTATGTTTATCCTGGCCTGAGCTATAAAATGATTTTTTGTCTATAATTGTCTATTTTTTGGCAAGATTACGTAGTTGTCTGTATTTGAGAAGATGAGGAGTTTGTTTAGTTTTGATCCAGGCTTTCCAGACACTGTCTCTTTGTTTCATGATGGTCTTAGTTTCTTTAGAAAGCCAGGGGGCATGATTAGATTTCACTCTGATCATCCTAGAGGGAGCTAGGGAGTCCAGAGTATTCAGGAAAATGCTATTAAAAGTGACAACAGCATCATTCAGGGAGAGTTGTCTAAGGATGGCCCAGTCAATGTTTTGTAGAAGTGAGTTAAACTGTGAAGAATTAAATGAGGATAGTTTCTGACAATCTCTAAAAAGGTGGGGTTTAGGAGTATGTGAGTCATATATTAGGATAGAGATAGGGAGATGGCCACTAAGGGAGTCTGGTAGGGTTTTGGGCTGGTGGTAATGTTGAGGGGAGTTGGTAAGAATCCAGTCTACTGTGGAGCTGGAGGTTGAATTTTTGTGGAAACAAGTGGGGGTAGAAATGAGTTGGTGGAAACCATGAAGGTGAATACTAAGTAAGGGAGAGTCAGTAGACAGTTTTGACCAGTCTATATTGACATCACCAAGGATGAGTGTTTCATAAGGTATGTTGAGTGAGAACCAGGATAATATGTTTTTGAGAATGGGTACATTGTTGCCAGGAGGAATATAGATGGAAGTGATAGTAAGTGTTTTGTGAGGATTCAGATGAAAGTTTAGAATTAGGAGTGCAGCAGGGTGGAAGTTAGGAATAGGTGTGGGGTATGGTGAAAGGTTAAGCTGTTAGAGTAGAGGATGGCTACACCACCCTTTGACGTTCTATCAGAGCAGTAGATGTTGTAACCAGGAGGGAGTATTTCACTGTTAGAGGTAGTGGCTTGAGCCATGTTTCCAATAGGGAGTGGATGTGAGGGCTGTTGTAAGCTATCCAAGAGTGCAGTTCAGTAATTTTATTTGCTAGGCTTTGAATGTTTAGTGAATAAAAGGTTAGGTGTTTGCATGGTATTGAGTAATGGGACTGAGGTTGTATATCTCGTAGGTTGTTGGAAGAGGGTTGTGAGGAGGAGGTAGTTAAGGTAGACAAAGAGGGGAGAGGGAGGGGCCAGGTGAAGAGGGGCCAGGGTTGGGGTGGATGTCCCCTGAGGAGAGTAATTGTTTATAGAGATAAGCACCTGATGTGAAAGGTAGATAGTATTTGGGAGGTCTTGATTTAGTCCTATTAGAAGGTTTGAGAATTTAAAATATGTGTCTTTTGTACAGAGTTGTGGTAGAAGAGTTAAATAGGTCTGGAGAGATGGAAAAAGAAGATGAAGTAGGAAAGCTGTAGTGTGAGTGAGAGGTAGAGGAACAAAAAAATGGATTTGAGAGGTAGAAGTGATAGGAGGTAGTAATAGAGAGCATAGCAGGTAATGTTGCAGATATAAGTAGATGTAGCATGATAAGTAGTTAGGTTAAGGAGGGAAGAGGGGAAGTGTAAGAAATGATATAACATAGGTGAATATGTTAAGTGTGATTCAATGTTGGATTGTGGGAGTGGTAATAAACAGGAAGTAGAATTGTAGCGGATGGCTGGGCAGGAAGGGGAGGGATGGTTAAGTATAAAGGAAACTGTACAGGGGGTGGGTGGGAATGGGAGTAGGGTAGAGGGGCGAATAGAGTGGGGCTAAACCCAAAAGGAAAGTCTGAGAAAAAAACAATCAGTGAAAGAGAAAGAAAGGGAGAGGAAAGTGTGTAGGGTAGTGGGCCTGAGATTAGGACAGCAGGAGGTAGGAAGCAAGGCACAAGTCTAGAAATGTAAGGAAGAGCAGGGTAGGACAAGGTAAAGGGAGTTATTTGAATATCTTACTGTGGTAGACAGGAAAACAAGCAGATTAAAAGAGGAATGGGTAAAGAGAAAAGAGTAGTTCAGAAAGGAGGTATGATTAACAGTGGAGAGGGAGCAGGCAGATTAGAGGAGGAATGGGTATGGAGAAATGAGTAGTTCAGAAATATGTATTGTTAACAGTGGAGAGGAGTAGGGCAGAGAGGGGGGTAGGAAGACTGAGGGATGTTCAGGTAAGAGTTGGAGGAAGAGGTAGATAAGAGGGAGTGGTCAGCAGGTGGGCTGCAGCCAACACAGGGGTAGGCCAGAGGTTATAGGCAGCAAATATAATCTTCAGGTGAGCAGTACATACTTAGATAAATTCCACTAAGGAAGGAAACAGGCTGCAGATGTTTGGCAGAAGGTGGTTTTCCAGAGAGTTTGGGCCTGAAGTAGAGTCAGAGAAACACATGTAGCAATTAGGTAAACCTGAAAAACATAAAAATAAGACAAGTGAGTTGCAAGGGGCAATGGGAATAGAGACTAGAGTGACTGCGTAGGGGGACAGCTGAAGTGAGTGTGAGGTAGGATAGGGTGAGTGTGGATATGAGTGGTGATAGGGGACAGAGGTGTGGGGTTAGTGTGTAGGGGGCAGTGAGGACACAGATGCAGTGAGACAATATATACAACTAACAGAATAGGTTAAAACATTGCAGGAAATGGTCCAGGTCACAAAGAATCAGATATTCCTCACTTAAACAACAGATAATTTGCCATAATGTAACAGTAATGCATTTAGGGTAGCAATTAGTCAAATCACAGGCAGCAGATATTAAGCCAAAGTAATGCACCAGAGCAACAGGTAGACTATCACCTAAATAACACTTTTTACTGAAAAACAGTGAGATCATACATATATATATATATATTCAATTATACAAATGAGCATGCAGTTCAGATTGGGCAGATAAAATATTAATTGAAGTTTGAATCTCTGGTTGAGTTAATAAAATGGTGGTAGCTAGAGAATAGTAGGACAGGACAATGTCAGAGAAACACTACGAGAGAGGGAAAGGGAGAGGCAGACCAGCACGTGGTGTAAAGAAGTGCCAAAAAGGTCTGCAGGGGAGTCCTAAAACTCCTAGCATAAAACACATGGAAAGGGCAGATATCCAACTACTTAAAGGCATGATACAGAAACCAACCTGTGTTCTAACATCACTTGACTTAGCATTAGCGACAGAGATTTAGAGTTTACAAATAGGCAGATACATGATATCCAGCCAGCAAAGGACATTAATTAAAGTAACTTATAGATTATACAGACTAAATTAGTTAGCGACAGTGGCAAACGCTAGATGTAGGGAGATCACATACGGCAGAAGAGAAAATAGGCCTCCTAGTACATTTAGTGTACTTAAGTTAAAAATATTAAGTGTGCAGCTTGCTTAAGTCAAAAAATATTATGTGTTCTGCTTGCAGCAGTATACACCTTTCCTGCTTAGCGTAAGCCTTTCAGTGTTTGCAGCAGTTAAAAAGGTCCTAAAAAGTAAAGTTAAATCTGTTCAGTTGAAAGTAGTAAAGTCAGCAAGCAGTGTTACAGCACGCACAAAGGCTAACCAGTGGGAGCGATAGAGAAGAGGGAAAGAGAAATGGAGATCAATAGTCAATAAAGTGTAGGGACAGTGGGAAAGAAACACTAGTATGAAGGGACAAGATATAGCAGACCAATGGTCTCAAAGGGGGTCAAATAGAATTTAATAAAACATTCAAAAAAGGGCAGATAAGAAGTAAAATAGGACAGTTACAAATCCTAAGTTGCGTACAATAATCTACATGAGGGACAATAGCGACAGTGGTTTAGTATACACTGTAAGGCAGGCACAAAATGATACAGTCTAGAAAAAGACGTTAAGCCTTTAGATAACACATTCAGCTGAATACAATTAGCAACAGTGGTGAATGCTTTCATACAGGGCAGTCACATAACAACAGCTTTTTCAGTGGAGAGCAGACTGTGGAGAGTGGAGAGTTTGGAGAACGGCAGCTTCTACAAGTGCCTGCCAGACAGCATCTGCACAGTGCGTGACAGAGCAAAATAATGCTTTATTTTTTTCATTACCATTTTAGGGAGCATATCCTGGCTGGTGTTAAGGTACATTTAAAAAGTGGATGCCTTGTTTGACATGCCTGAGGACAAATCCTCAGCCTTGGGAATTACAAGGACAGGGGAACAGTGTAGTCATCATTTTTGAGGAGGTGCAGCATATGAACCTTGACGAGCTCTGTGTGTGAGAAATGAAGGTTAAATAACATGATATGTTCTGCATTTTAAGTTTTATGCTTTCTCTTTTGTTCTGTTGCAGGTTTGGGACTATTATTGCTACTGAAAAGTATTTATAAAGCTTATCCTAGGAATTAGGTCTGCTGTTGGGTGGATCTTCTGTATCAAGGAGAGGTGCTGGTACTGTATGTAAAATGCCTATACATTTCATATGGGTATCTTCAGAGCCCTTTTCTGGCATAAGGGTCACACTGTGCCATAACATGGTGACTGCAAACTACCTGGTGTGTCCACATGCATATCTAGACTGTATTCGGTCTACACATTATCTGCAGAAGATACTACACACTTACCTCCTTGTTACCCAACACACAGCTAATGGGAAATGCTTATAGAACTGTACCTGTTACACTTGCATCTCACTTTAGTCATCATGGTTCTCTGATGTGCTCTTTCTTGTTCAGCATGAGCACAGCATGATGCAAATCATGTTACCTTTATAGGAAAAGCATGCAGCTAGCCATGGCTAGTTCCCTTACAAAGTGCTGGTATGTCTGTTAAATTTATTCAGTCCCGTGTCTGGAAAGATTCGTTTGTAACTGTCTTTCCATTTTATTTCCACAATGTAAGTCTGGAAGAAAAAAAAATGCTGTGCAGGTACCTACACTAAGTCCTCCCCCTCCAGCTGCAGCTGTGGCGGAGGTGCTTGAGGGTGATGAGGCAGGAACTGCCTCACTGGAGGAAGCTTTCTTATTCCTCACTAGAAGATAGCACACCCGCACTCCCTGAGGTGGCCCAGCCACATTTGCAGCAGGTGGTGCAGCTTGCAGATGAGAGAGAATTAGGCAGATATATGGCCTGGGGGGTGGTGGTGGTGCTACGGTAGCATTGTCACCTCACAGTAAGATGCTGTTTGGTTCGATTCTCAACTAGAGCGTCTTCTGTGTGGAGACATGCATGAATGGGCATACCTTTGTTGAAGGTTGTGTGTCAGAGCTGGCAACTCGTTACATAAAAATCTACTGCCAATCATTAGTGGACCGGAGTTCCGCTGTGGCGACCCCTAACCAGGAAAATCCAAAAGACACAAACAAACAATGGCCTGGGCAGACAGCATCCTAGAGCAAACTGAAGACCTGTGTGATCATCCAGCCCCTACCAGCAGTCTGCCAGGTAAGAGTCTGGCCAATACCACAGGCCACACAGATCCATCATGTCAGTTTACATACATCTAAAATATTTCTAGGAATGGAAGAGAGACAACTCTTTGGCTACTTGTTCCCCACCGTACGTCTAGTCATTCCTCTTATGTCAAGTCCTCTACCCTGTGCCTTGTCCAACCCTTTCCATTACCATTTATGTACCTTCTATTTGTCTCTGTTCATTCCATGTCTCCAAATCCTCTTGTATGCACTTCCATCTGGTTTATCTGTGTTTGACTGACTGCCTCTGAACATTATACTATTCCATCCTCTTTTTCTACCCCATTTTTTTTTCTTTCGCCCTTCTCCATACTCATCTAAAAAAGGGGACCATATCCTGCAAAAAAGTTGCCCATGCTCCATTTTGCACACTCCAATATGTCGTCCTTTTTTTGTGACTGCCTATTTGCCCTTCTCCCTGTCCCCTGCTTTCCTGTAAACCCCTTTTCTTCCATTTTATAAATACTTGCCCATCAGACAGGTATTTCTGCACAGCTGTCAAAGCTGTGCCATAAACACCAATAAAAAGCATAAGAATATTTTGCTTTGTGGATTTTCTGACAATACAATGCTGGACTTCTGTAAAGTCATGCTTGTATTAGCAAAATGCTCCATTTTTAGAGCCAGTCATATTGAAAAACTGAAAACAGCACTTAACAAAATACTAGACTTTCCTTGCCAACAGTGACATGCAACATATGTGCAGGAATATGTAGACTTAACAGGCTTTGCAGTGTTGGGTACACAGTATATATTGAAGGCTGGCTATGTACCATGTGCAATATAAGGAATCCATGCTGGACAGATGTGATTTCAGTGAGATTACAATGAGCAGACCTCTGTACTGTAACTTCCAACAGGAAGTATTCAGCCTAGACGTATAAATGAGGCAATAGAACTAGCATGACACTCCTGAGGGAAGGCATGCTTAGAATGGTTCAGCTGAATTCTCAATTCCATAACCCCCTTCGAATGACAGACACCAGCTGAACAAATGGAATAGCATTTTTTCAATAAAAATAATGACATAGTTTAAAGTGCCTTTTCTAAAGCATGTCATACTACCCCTTAAAGTTCATGCTAATTTCTTAGAACTTCACATACATTATCTCCTTAATCCTGTTTGTAGTGAGTCTCAGCTGAGAATGCAGCAAAATAAAATTAGAAACATTTCATCTTACCAATGCAGTGTTTTAGTACTTCCTGAAATAATATAACAGAACTTGTCCTTAGGCATTATGAAAAATATTTAGAAATAATTTTCTATAATGCACATTATAATAAGAGTGTGTATGTATATGTGTGTTGAGGGAGGGGTCTAGGACATGAGTATTCAGAGATCTGTATGTTTCTGTACAATTGTCTACAAGACTTTCTCCTACAGATTAAGCACTTTGGAAATATTTACCTTAATGTCTAGTCACTGGGACAAACAACACAGTAGCACAGAAGGCAGCAAGTCTGCCAAGATTCATAGCAAACAGTGCACCGAAGTCCAAAGTGTGCTCCATCAAACAGAAATATATTTCCCAGTGCCATTTCTAATATCATTTGCAATAACACATGCCTTAGACTAGCAGATGGGCCTGCTGTCACGCTGTTTGAAGAGTGGATAAGAAAATGTTGGGAAGTCCCCAACAACAGAGCCAAAACAGACTTTTAACTTTCATTATGTAATGGAAAACTGCTACCTCAATGTGGAAGGTTTTACAGAAAAAAGTTCCCACCTGAAACAATGCAAAAAAAAAAAAAAACCCTTTGTTTGGATCCTTTGGGATGAAAGCTAAGTTGCCGCAGAAATGGCAATATTTTTTGAAGGCTAGGAGAGACAACATGACAATGGAGAAGTAGTGTAAATATTAGAATTTGGGTAAGCCCTTAGATATTCCAAATTTTGAAGGTTTGCACAGTGCAACATGCCCATATGTCATTTTGTAAACTTTCAGAGACTGTACTAGTTGTCCATGTTGTTCCTTCTAGTGACTTGAAACCAGGACACTATCTTGTCTTTTTAGGAGTTTTTTTTTTTTGCCAAACCTTTCACCACTATGCAATTTGTTTACTGAACATCTTGAAGAGTAAATATGCCAAAACCAGTGGAAGGTAAGTGTTTATCTCTTATACTCACTAACATAAAAGGCTAGTTAATTTATGACAGGATATCAAGTACCATCAAGCTCAAAGTTAGTTAGGTCGATTAGTAGAGTAGTTTATGAACTTTGAAGCATAGTAAAACTGAGATACAGTATAATGCATTGTTGTAAAAATGTTCCTGCTATAAGGTGGCCTCTAGTACAGCTGCAGAGTATGGGTGAATTCAAATGATAACTTACAGAATCTACCATAGTAATGCTACTGTGTTCCCAGCATGCCCACTAACTAGATTGAGAATCAGAGACACAGCTGACTTATTTAGCGCTTGGTGCCCATTCACATGACAAAAAAAGGACTTTGTCTTACACTGAAGCCCACTGGTAAAATGTGGTACAACTAATTGTAGCAACGTATATCCTCTCTCTGCTCTTCAAGTGACTAGCAAAGAAATAATGTACTCCAGCTTACACTGCACCTGATTGGTTACTTCAGTCAGCTACCAATCAACACTCTTAGACTGTATTCTTTTTGTGTTTTTAAACGTCTTTATTAAATTCCACTTAAATAGTGATATGTCCACATACATTAATAGAAGAGGAAACCACCCTTAATAAAATTTTTCATGCAGTATAAATATGTTTTGTTTTTAACAATCATTCACTCCAACATTACATAAATTTATATATTTCTTCCTTCCCTTAAACCTCACTACTCCTCCTCCTGCACATTATTTTGCTTGAATTGTTCCTACAAATGCCATTTATTTCCATGCAATTTTTCCATCGCTTTTCTAAATATTCTTCCAGTTCTTTTATGTCCCTTACAATATTTATTACTTTGGTTATAGTTGGCTTAGATTTGATTTTTTTTTTCCAAAGTGCGCGCGTTCGCATATACACACACACACACACACACACACACACACACACACACACACACACACACACACACACACACACATATATATATCTATATATACACACACACACACACACACACACACATATATATATCTATATATACACACACACACACACACACACACACACACACACACACACACACACACACACACACACATATATATATCTATACACACACACACACACACACACACACACACACACACACACACATATATATATCTATATATACACACACACACACACACACACACACACACACACACACACACACACACACACACACACACACACATATATATATACACACACACACACACACACACACACACACACACACACACACACACACACACACACACACACACACACACACACATCCAAATATTTATATACATACTTCTATAGTGACAGTCCCAAAACTGTGATAAAATTAACTGTGTTTCTACTCATGGAACAGTCAAGTGTGAAATTTGTTGTACATTAAAAGTATTTTTTGCATAGGGCAAGACCCTTGCAGCCCCTGATGTAGGGGGAAGCACCCCCATATCCCCCTAACTCAGAGCTTGCTTCTATCAGAGAAGATACAATTCTCTGAGATACAGCAATTTCAAACTTGTATCTTTCTTTCTATCACACAAATCTTGAAAATTGTCCTATTCTAGCAGCTTTTCAAGATTTGTGTGAAGCTGAACTCAGAAAAGCTTTTGGCAATAAAAGTGGTTATAAGTATTACAATTTAAGTATGGAAGAATTTGAAGCCCAGACAAAGTTAGAGAATAACATGAGCTGGTGATTAAGCAAGCATACAAGGGAGTGCCTATTGTTTTATTTGATAGCTGCCATTATATGAGTTTAATGGAACATTTTTTAATGGATGAAAAAACGTTTAGAATGATAGATTCTAATGAGGTTAGGAAATATATTTCAAATGTTAATATGTTGATTTATGATGTGCAACTGCAGAATGATATCACCTTCGAAGACTTTACTTATTTTACTGTTCCACGTCCGGTGTTGCCTATTATATATGGTTTACCTAAAATACATAAGTCTGTAGAACCCCTCCCCCTGTGACCGATTGTATCTGGGAGGGGTTGGATTACAGAACCCCTATCATTATATGTGCAGAATCTTCTTAGTAAATACCTGAAGGTACGCAGAAGTGAAGTGAAAGACTCAGGTGATTTTTATGAAAAAAATATTTGTTTGGAGTAATGATAATAAGGGGGATTATTTATTACGGCAACAGTGGACATACATTCTTTGTTTACAGTTATCCCAAATGATTTTGGGTTGGAGTCTGTTCGTGAATTTTTAAACATTAACACAGATATGTCAGCAAGGCAGATAGCTACACTATGTGAAATAATTGATATAATTCTCACAAATAATGTTTTTCCTTTTAATGAGAAACTATATTTGCAGATTTCAGGGGTGGAGATGGGTACTCCCATGGCCGACATGTATGCAAACCTTGTTTTGAATCTGTGGGAAGGTAAGTTTATCTATACAAATGATGGTTATTGTGACTCAAACTTATTTTATAAGAGATTTGTAGATGATTGTTTCCTGCTATGGAAAGGCACAGAAGATGAATTACAAAGATTTGTTTTTCTTTAGAGGAGACTACTGATTTCTTACGGTTCAAATGATGTTGTTCAGACATTAGCGTAGCATTTTTAGATGTTAATTTGTCTGTAGAAAGGGGGGATTTACATACAAGTGTACATAAATAGTCTGTGCATGCAAATAGATATACGCATAGGTGTAGTATGCATGCTCCCCATACCTTTAAAGGTATTGTCAAAAGTCAGCTTTGCAGGGTGAGTAGGTTGAACAGTAATCAGCAGATCTGCAATGAACAAATGGTGGCTATAATGAAGGAATTTGAGGATATAAAAGGAAGAGTATGAATCGCATGGCCCATGAAGTCATGGAAGAAAGATTTAACACGATGGCCCCATTTTATAGTGAAGGAAATGTTAGAAATAATGGTGGAACTAGAGATCATATAATTAGATATATTACAAATTTTAATACTAGGACAAGGGAGGTAGAGAATGTTATACGGAAAAAGTGGAACATTTTGTTATCTATGCCAGAACTGAAACAGATTATTACAAATAAACCCCACTTTGCTTATAAAAATGAGAGAAGCCTCAAGCAAAGGCTGTGTTTTAAAGATCTTACATTTAATAAGAATATTAGTATTAGTAAGTGAGGTTCCTTCCCTTGCTATAATTGCAATTGCTGTGAGGACATAGTTACAGACACTCAGTTTACTCACCCGAATACAAAATATATATACAATGTTAATTGCTATGCTAATTGTAATACAACACAAATAGTATATTTGGCCACATGCACAAAATGTGTCTCATTTTATGCAGGTAAAAGTAGTAGGAGGTTGAAGGATCGCAAGTATGAAATTAGGAGGGATGTTCAGACCAATGCATTGGCCAAACATATAGCTGAGAACAGCACTGAACATAATTTTAAGTTGAGGGTCATTAAAATAATCAATAAAAATGTGAGTGGAGGTGATATGAATAATTTGTTAGAGAATGCTGAATATTCCTGGATAACAAGGCTGCAAGCTAATGTTCACCCTGGTATCAATAATGCAGTTAGTTTAAAACCAGTCTTAGTTAGAAGACAGCATAAATTACACTAAACATTTTTTCAACAAGTTTTTATATGTATGTATGTATTTTATTGGTTGGCTGTGTCACATGTTTTGATTGCTTTTTCTGTTTATTGAGGTATGATTTAATTCATTTTGAAATAACACTGAGGAAGGGAAAACCGAAAGCTTTGCTGTATCTGTTGTTTGTTTATTAAAAGTACAGAACGTATCTATGTTCTTTTCTTTTCATTTGGACATTACTTTACAGGCAAATTTGCTAATAAGCATTAGCCTTACAGTCACCAGGGTAATGTATGGTGACAAGGCTGCATAACAAGGCACTGAAACAGTATTTTTCAAATGAAGCTTTCCTTATTGTGTAACCTCAGCTTTGCCAAAAGTGCTGGCTTTTGTCATGAGGGTGACTTATTTTGCTAACCTCACCTTTTTGTTTTTAAAACACCTTTACTGATTTATCACTTGTGACATAAGCAAACTTACATTTATGTAAAAGTAATCAAGCCACATTAACAAGTCCACATTTACAAACATTATAGGGTATATAACAATATATGCTATGTATACTCTAAGCAACATTACATAAATTATTAAATACCTGCCTTCCTTTAAACCTCATTCCTCCTGCAAAACACGTTTGTGCATGTATTGTTCCCACATTTATTAATTTACTCCTACCCTTTTCGAAAGATCCCACTTCCTGTTCCTTTACCTCTGTTACAATATTCACTACATCAAGTACAGCTGATTTAGATTTTGATTTCCATTTTCTAGTAACTAATTTTTGGCAGCCACCAGAATTAAATTTAACAAGGCCTTACTTATGGTGTCTAGGCAATTCAGATCCTGTATCCCAGTATAAAAAATAATTTCCTTAGTTACACTCATTTTCTCACCCAGTATTCCTGACAGAGTGCTCTGTAGGGAATTTTTAAAGTCTGCCAATCCATTACATCCCAGAACATATGTTTAAAGTTACCTCTTTCTTCCTCATCATACCTCCAACATTTGTCATCTACCGGAGGAGAAATTCTTTGGAGTTTGCTTGGGGTATAACAGTATTTAAGCAAACACTTGCAGGCAAAAATCCTAAATCTACTAGACTTCACTGCATATTTGTGAGACACACATATGTTCTCTCATTGTTTCTTTGTGAACTGTATATTTAATCTCACTTCCCAATCTTTTCTGACCTCTTCTGATTGATTCCTATAGTTATTGCACACTATTGTATATGCCATTTTAATTATCCTTTTTTCAACAGCAGGTTCTGTTCTAGGTTCAATTAAAAACTCAGCCAGTGCAGGTATTTCATTTAGGATTCTTCTATCCCTTTCTCTTTGTCTATACTCTGATATCAATCCCTGATAGTGAAGGCAATCACTAACCTGCAATCCAAATGTCTTGTTGACCTATTTCCATTCTGTTACATTTCCTTCTCTAATTATTTGTTCCTAATACCTTGGTTCATTTGCCATCTTCCTCCACTAAATTCCAACCCCCTCTTACCTACTCTGTGTACCCCTTATTACAGTCATCCTTATTGTCAGGATCTCCTTTCTCCATCCACGTGTTGGCTTAGTTCTCAGTATACCGTCTGCTACTTTATGAAAATGACATTCTGTAGGACTCTTGTTATTCTCCTTTGGGCTCTATGTCCAGAATCCTGTTCTTTCCTTATTTCTTCAATTACCCTCAGCTTCATCATCATCCCATTCTATTTTGAATTATTTGTACTTGTTGTGAAGTAAACTGAGTGCGTGCGTTATGTGGCGGATCCTGGCACCTGACAGGCAGCTAACAGTAACTTTCTCCTTGTTTAGCCTGGTGAGTGGAACATCAGTGTGCCTGACTATAGAGTCACCTATGACTAGAGTGTTGGGTATGTTGTTATGCCTTATGGGCTGTGGTTGACTGGCACACTGAGTTTGTGGGCTATGTGTCATTTGGGTTGTGTTGGGGGTGGAGGTTGCTTGCATTTCTGCTTTGGAGGTCTCTGTTGCTTGAGCAGATTTTTATTGAGAGCCTCCATGAATGTAGGTGTGTGTTTTGTGTTTCTATGTGTGTGCTTTGGTGGTGTAGGTTTTGAGGGACTATGTGATGAGTGTGGTGTGGTGCAAGTGTTTACCTTCTCCTCTTGACTGTCTAGTCCAGTCTTGGGTGAAGAGAGCTTTGCTTCCAGTTTGGCTATATAAGTGCATCTCTCACAGGTTGTAGTGTTGGGTGGTAGGAGGAGAGGGTTGTCTGTGTACATGAGGCAATTGCTGCATTGCCCCAAGATGCCCAGATTCATCAGGTAGACAGGAGAAAACACCGCGAGCTGACCCTTAGACATGCCTGGATAGATGCTTATTTATTAAGTACTAAAAACTGTTTTCCTCTAGACAAGTGAGAAAACTTGAGTGCTACAGTAATTTGTAGCTTATTTAGTGCTTACAATGAGTTCTGAACAAGTGCTGAGCTCAAAGAAACAGATTTGAGTGCGAAAACTAAAAAACTGGCTAGTTGTAAGAGAAAATTTGAAGAGCAGACTTTACGGCGCCGGGAATGCTTTAACCCTAGCTAAGTGGCAATGGATAAGTGTTTTTTTTTTAATATAACAGTAGCAAATGAGCAAACTAATTTAAACAAATTAACCAATTAAACAATAAAAAAATAAAAACTGAGCTCTGTTCCAGCAGTCTTTGATCAGACAAGTTCTAACTACACACTCTTGCCTCTAGGATGCAGGGGAACCTTCTTTAAAAAAAGATGGCCTGGATCAGTGCTCAGGTTATACAAACAAAGCTAAATTCAGCAGGTCTGAATCTAGTCTATGCTACAGCAAACAAGGTGTACCAATTTCAGAAAGAAACAGTTTAAATAAGCTAGCACGATAAGCCTTTAACCAGAAACTCCCAGCTCAGAAGTAAACCTCCTTGTTCTGTTGGCTGGATCAACGTATCCCACTTGACTCTTGCCCCCTTCCCCTCCCCAATAAAATCCTTCAACTCTTTACTAATTACTACCCACAACTTCTCCACTTGTTGATAAAAATATGCCTGACCTGTGTATAACACTAAAGTGAGCACAAGCATTTTTACTGCTAGTATCTTGCTATACATATCCTTAGGAAAGAGATTTCAGTTTCTCAGTTTTTGTATTATATTTTGTTTAGTCTCTTCCCACATGTCCTTAGCTACAATAAATATGGGTATTGCAGGTCAGTTCATGTGTGGGTACATAGTTTACAGCTATAGCTTTTGTTTTATCTTCATTAATTTTATATCCTGAAAAATCCCGGGACTGTCTCAGAATATTTCACAATACTGAGATGTCCTTTTCTGGTTCCATCAGGTACAAATAACATCATCTGCAAATAATGCCAACTTTACCTGAGTACTGTATCAGTTATATCCTTGTATTTCCGAGCCCCTTATTTTCTAATCTAGTGGTTCTAAATATAACCCAAATAACAAAGGGGAAAGAGGGCACCCTGCCTGGTTCCTCTGTTCAGACACAACTTATCAGAGAGGAACCCTCCCACATTAATTTATGCCTCCAATCCCTCACATATCCTTCTAATTAACCTTATTATTGTAACCTTTTAGAGTTGAGTCAGAAGTCAGGGACATTGGGACACAGATAAAAAATAATCTAGCCTTTGACCATCACGTGCCAACATTAGTGAGGAAATCATTCTATATTGCACAACTTATAAAAAAAGGTATGGCACCTAGGTTCAAAGAAGTCATTGTTCCACTGTGTTTGGCATTCATCAGACCTATCAATGAGTACAATGCCCCCTTTGCTTTGTAACTAACCAGGCATATCCAACAATCGGAAAGTCCACAGATATTTCTCACTGAAAGAATACAGGGCATAAGCAAAATGTCCTATGCAGACTGCCTCAAGGCCCTATCCCTGTATTCTGTCTCCTACAGGCTGTTGAGGGGAGATCTATGCCTGGCATACAGGGCATTGTCAGACCACACTCTGATGGACCTACTGCATATCTACAAAACAAACAGCACCAAAATTACCCATTTTAAACACTTAAACCTTGCATGTGATATAAATAAGACCTGCTGAAGGGACAGGTATGTATCCCAGAGAGTACCCTTTCTCTGGAACAGGCTCCCTATCCATGTGAAGCAGAGTTCCTACCTAATCAAATTCAAGTGAAACTTGGACAACTGGATGGGGAATGGGAAATTCATCACTGGTTTGGCACCTATATCTACTGGACATAGGCAACCTGTAAATGGCTCACCTCCCAGGCCCCTGCTTGTAAATGTTTTATCTCCCAAACCCCTGCTTTCATTTATCAAGGGTACCAGAACTTGTTAGAGATTTAGGATGCATGGCTAGGCTTAAAAAGACCCTTGTGGTTGTTAGCCTAGTAAACACCTATGGACCTAATGAAATGCAAATGCTTCCACTGCCCTACTCATAAAATCCCAACATACTCTGTAAAATGCTTTCCCTGTATCAAGACCCATCAATAATGGTGGTATTTTCTTACATTCTGATTTCCTCTGGATCATCATTGTTTTATTAATGTTGTTTTCCCTAACCTTACCTTAAGCTGCAACAGTCTCTGCTTCAATAGCTATAAATGGGGGTATACTGTGTTTCCTCCACGATGTCCCACCATGAAAATAACTGCATATTTTGGCCACTGATTTCAGCCATGTTGCTCAACCTACGACAACAACATTTGGTGAATATTTCACTATTGTAATATATATGACAAAGCACTAAAGATAAGGGACTTGTTTGTATTTCTTATATCCATACCCATTTACAATATCTTGGGGAACCATATTGCTATGGAGCTTTATAGGAAGTAGTGAAATAGTGTGAAATATTCTTTTTGACCATTATTAAGTTTGTCTTATATAATGCCCTTGATAAAGCTTTTGTTTGATGGACTGAAATATAAAACAGTGTCAAAACTTGATATATTGGCGGTAAACATATGGGATTTAGGACTGCCTGTTGTAGTTACAACTTGCCTTACACATTACAATATTCTTTTTTGCAGCATGACTGGACCTGAGAGGAGATCATAAACTAAAATATCTCTTAGCAATCATAGCAGATGAGAGTTATGATCAATACAGTTTTTCAATACAGTGATGACATCATTAATAACTCAGCTTGAATATTTATTTAATTTCTTAACTGGGTAGGTTAAACTGGTTGGAGAATCCTTTAAAGTTGTAAACAGAGCTCAAAAGAAATTTTAGAAATAAATTGACATGTTTTACACCTTTTACTAGCTATTATATATTAGACGTGTTACCACGGTAGACTTAAGTTACATGCAGCTGTTTTAACACTCTTTGTGTTAGCATTTTATGCACATTAGTGATGTAACACGGTTATATGTATGTTGTGCAGACAAGAATAATTCATTAATCCCTTTTGAATACATGACACAGAATGAAATGCAAAGCTGGAAAATTTATTTTCCCCATCGCTTTGATAAACATTTTTCTGCAAAACCATACAACTCCCTCACATCTAAGTAAAAAATAAATGTTGTAAATGTTATTTTTCTGCATGCATTTCTCCATAAGAGATGTTTGCTGCTGCACTGTCAGTTAAAATGCACATATAAAACACATCTCACTGCTCACTAAAAGCAAGCATGAGCTTCTTAATGAAAATGTGACAGAATGTTACTCCACACCTCTCAGTAAATAAAATGAAATGACAGGTCCTGTTCATGGACAGAACAACAAATATTACTTTGAACAGAACAGCATGTACAATGTCAGTAAACTTGACGTGTGTACAATGTAAGTAGCCAGGATGTTCAACTCAGATTTCAGCACCCGTGCTAGTGAGACTGTTCAACAAGAAAGTGGGCAAATGGACAAAGACCCTGTGCAGGAAACTTACAAATAACGAAAGGAAAGGTCAATTGGCAAGTGCAAAAAAGCACTGACTAAGGTTAAAATGCTACATAAGCAGGTTAGTGTTATCTTGTTTATGTGACATGGGCAGATCAATAAAGTCACTGAAACACAAATGAGACTGGTATAATTAATCTTAACTTCTTCACTGCAAAACTAAACTGAGTGTGCATTAATGAAAAGTGACAGACCTGTATGCCAGTATAAAATGGAAACAAATGTGCATACACACACACACACACATACATGCACACACACACACACACGCACACACACACACACACACACACACACACACACACACACACACACACACACACACACACACAAAGACGCATGCGCGCACACACATACATGCGCACACACACATACACACACGCACACAGACACACACACACAACCACACACACACACACACACACAACCACACACACACACACACACACACACACACACACACACACACACACACACACACACACAAAATATAGTAGGCTAAGGTGTTTTCTTCCACTCAGCAATGATCTTCGTATCAAGGAGTGATAACGGAATAAGTTATGAGGGAGGGAATAAAACATAAGAGAAAGTATGCCTGGTAATATGGAAGTCTGATCAATGTAGATCCCTGTACTACTGATGAGTCCTTTAATGCACTTAACAGCTACAACCTTTCGTCCCACCCTCTTATACAGATGCCACCTACTGCATAACTGGTGATGCAAGGTACAAAAAGACTAAGATTTTACTTTGTTCTGGTATGATGAACGTCAACGAGCAGAAGAGTTTGCTTCCATTTTGAAAGGAAAGTGGAAGTGGAACGAGTGAATGAACCTGTCTGCACCTCCATATATCATGTCTGTTCATCAAGAAGGGTCACTTATGTGGTAGCACATATGCCCCCACAATACATTTCACCCACTCCCCCCAAAAAACTTTCTATTTCTGCCTACATAGCTAACTAGAATTTTTAACGCTTTATTACAAATTCCACCTTACATCTGTGAGTCCTTGAAAATGATTAATAGATTGTGCCAGGCCCTATAGAACAGCATTAGGAAATCACCAAATTTGGTTAAAAAATACATGGATTAGTCATGGGACACATCCTCCACAACATTAGTGTTACTTACAGTCACATATGTGACTGGGTTTTCTTCGTTTTGTACCAAATTTCTGTTGAGTAGTCAAAGCAACGTTTATTAACATAACTTGACAAGGACAACATGCAAATGTAAAATAATTTTGTGACATATAGCCATGGTGGTACAGCGATAGCGTTGTTACCTCACAGCAAGAGGTTCTCCAGTTCGATTCTCGGCTGGGCTTGGGAGTGCCTTCTGTGTGGAGTCTGCATGTCCTTCCCGCGGTTGGGTAGCATTTGAAAGACATGCATGCGTAAATGGGTGTACCTTTGTTGAAGGTTGTGCGTCGAGCTGACACCTCGGCGTTTCGTAAAAATCTACTGCCAATCATTAGCGGACCAGAGTTCCGCTGTGGCAACCCCTTACCGGGAAAAGCCGAAAGACAAACAACAACAACAACATACAAACATATAGTTGCTCTTTTCCTGTTTGCACACTGGAATGGCAAGTCTGGAAATATGTTTACCCGCCTTGCTATTTTGTGAAAGAAAGAACACCTAGAAACAAGGATACCGCTGCACTACTAGAAAAGAAGCAGGCCTTTGAAGTACGGGTAACATTCCGGACAAACATCACAAGACACACAATGTAGAAGAAATGTGTCTCACAAGTGTTTTGCATCAATAAACAAGATACAAACAGTCAAAATCTGCTAGAATTGCTCTGCACTACAGCAATAACCAGTAATTTGTTTTACATCCTTTTAAAACATATGTTTTGTGAAAAATGTTGACATCTAACCAATCAAGTTCAGGTTTTCTTCAGGTAGAATATGCAGTCCATAGAAAAAAGAAGAAAAATCCATAGGAAAAAGAAGCAAAACATGTTTTTGTGTGCTACCTCTGACAGGTGTCTTACTGTTAGAGCCTGCTTTAGGAATGCATTTCATACTTTAGGAAGGTCACAGTAATACGCTGTCTGGTTCGATTCTCAGCTAGAGCATCTTCTGTGTGGAGACATGTGTGAATGGGCGTATCTTCGTTGAAGGTTGTGCGTTAGGCCTGGCAAGCCGGTACATAAAAATCAACTGCCAATCATTAGCGGACCGGAGTTCCGCTATGGCGACCCCTAACCGGGAAAAGCCGAAAGACTTAAACAAACTTTAGGAAGGTAGGGACTGGTGACAGGGAGTTATGGGCAGCCACAGACATGTCTTTTTAATACCTTTTTAAAATATCACTGAAGACATAAGCAAGCATACAGTAACAGAAAAGAAAACACATAGTTTTGACATTTTTCCATTTAAATACAATACGTATCCCATATATTTTCTTTGCTGGTCTCATCAGTTCAACATTTCAAAAAACTGCATATATTGTTCTGACAATTTCCATTTAATTCTATGTAATCTTCCTTTCCCTTTTCTAAAGATCCTTCTTTCAGTTCTTTTATCTCTTTTATAATATCCAATACCTCAACTATAGTCAGTGTAGACTTTGATTTCCATTTTCTAGTAGTTTCTTTTTGTGCAGCCAACTGAATTAAACTTAATACTTACTGTGTATAGACAATTTAGATCCTGTATCCCTGCACAAAAATCATTTCCTTAGTTACAGCCATTTGCTAACTCAACATTTCTGATAGAGTACTCTGTGGGGATTTTTTAAAGTCTGCAAACTCATTACACTCACAAAACATATATTCCCAAATAACTCTTTCTTTTCTATCACACCTCCAACATTTGCTATCCAGCAGCCACAGGTATGTCTTTTTCTCACCTCAACACTATTACATTATTTCTGTTGGGGGCCTTCATACCCCTATACCCTCTAACAAGACTGTGCACATCCCTGTTACTTGTAAATCCAAGACTACTGTACTTCTGAGTAGGGAGAATACTACAAGGATGCCACAACTGCAGCGTACGCCCCATATTCCCACTTAAAGACCTAGTATTCTGATGATTACAAGGATGATCACCGAATTTTTACAGTGATCTTTTTCAAATTACATTTAACTGAATCACAAAATATTTGTGAGGCATCACTCCTGTCAACCCCTGTTTATCCCATTTAAGTAAAAATAACTATGAATATACTGGTAAAGCACGCAGTCTTCTATTCTTGTAATAAGGACATGTGTGCTTATCTTCTATTTCTTATTTTACCAAAGAAATGCTTCCTTATTGATTCTGCATGGTGCAGAGTAATGCAGCTTCATTTAGTACTGCTAGTGTTACACCTCCCCACATGCTGCCCATACTCAGCCTTTGGAGTATTAAAGTCAGCACCTTCCTCACACTCAAGAACATGCCTTCAGACAGAGAGTGAAGCTAAACGATAGCGTGTGCACCTGTGAGAGTGTTGGAGGAGCAGTTTTACTGTACTTTTATTTACATTTTATCTCTGTTCTATCAACTTGATGCTAAACTTTGGGGTGCATATCTTTCACATATTTTTCTTGTGACTCAGCTTCATAAACTATCACAAGGATATTATTATTATGTCACTGAATGAACATTGTTTACTTAGTGCACAAATTAATCTTTGGTGTAGGAAACTGGACAGTTCTAGTAGCTTACTTTTTATGACATAATATCATAATTGGTGCATGCAGAACTTAAGCAATAACAAAACAATGAATTTATGACACTCGTTTTTATTTGCTGAACTAAGCAGTCAATGTTAATAATTCTGACTTAAAACTTTAAATTCACATAATTTCTACATATTTTTGGAATACCTGTTATATGTGACATATTTAGTTTTCCAAATCTAGACCATAACATTTTTGAATCTTGAAATTAATTAAAACTGCTATTCACTGCATGAAGCCATCATCTACATAATGCATACTATTATTTTTTTGACAATGTAGGTTCATAGAAATGATAGGGCACTGTTCCTGCAGCTAGGACTTACGATGTAAGGGATGTAGAGCCTACTGTAAATAAGTCCTGAACTTCCATCATCAGGGATACCGCTAACATTAGCTATCATCCTGAGTCTGATTTGTTTCCCTATTTCTAAGTCATCAAAAGTAAAATGAAATCCACAGAAACACTGGCTAATCTGATTTTTGTTATTATACTGTAGTTTTTATATCTCTGTGTTTGCCCAAGTGGCTTTGGTCATGGCTAAAAAGGGTCTTAGGACATGCCCACCTACCGAATTAACAAGCTTAACATAGAATAAATAGATAAGAAAATAAATAGCTACAATGAATACCGTACATGCTAAATAACTCCTGAAAACACTGGAGTTGGGCCTTTATGTTTTGTTGGAAAATATAGCTTTATGGTTTTGGTTATTTTTTTCAGTGCTGTCACTACAAATTTATACATGCATCGTGTCACAGCAGCTTCAAGAAAACACTGTTAGGGGGATCAAAAAGCTACAATTACTACAAGCCTTGCTGCAGACATCATATTCAGTTCCTTTGCTGGATGATCCTTCCCAGGTTAATAATTACTGCAGCACTCTGTAATATACTTCTGCGTCACTGTAACTATAAATACAAGTATTGAGTTAATGGCTAAAGGGGTGGGAGGAAGAGTTAGGATAAAGAGTCTGCTGAGCTGCTGGAAGTTCAGATGCTAAACAGCGACACAGCCTGACACAAACAGGAAATGCCTCACAGGTCATCAGCTGTTACTTTGTGCTTACACAGAAATGCTTGACTGAGATGCAGAACAGCATTTCAGTGGAGTCCTGAAATGAGTGAGGGCTCACTTCTGCTGCATCAGGATATTACAAAGGGCAATATCATATGGCAGTGGCTTAGCTGGTATCCTAGGTGACTTTGACATGCTAACAAACTCCACGTCTGTTGTTCAAACACTATGTTATTAGCTGATGTTATCCTACAGACTACACACATTTATGATCCTCTTTTTTAACAATGATTTTTTCTGGGTTGTGCAGCAGAAAAAACCCCACTGCCATACAGATTGGGTTATATAGCAGAAGAATTTGAGATTGTGACACAAAAAGGACAGATGGCAGACAAGATATGACAATAAACATTATTCCTAAGAAATATCCTCAAATACAAGACACATTTGCATCCACAAAATATGCTGCCATGTCACTTCCCTGATCCAGTTAGGGGATATTTCAGAGATGTGGGGTAGCATTTCAGGTATCCTTGTTAATATCCCCTATCACATATCAAGTCTCAGTCATCCCTCTCAACTGTACAGATTTTCACAGAATGTACAGATTTTTGACTCATGTATTTAGTCTGGTTCTCATAAAATTCTGGTTTACTGGCAAATCATTGAGGACTGAAGTCAGAAAATAATGGCAGATGTTTGAGTTTCAGTCTTCATATCCTTCAAAGAATTCAGACTAATGCACAACCTGTTATTCTATCTACTTTCTAAGTTTGTAAGAGCAATATTTAAAAAGTGTCCCCATTTTTAGTCCTTTGTCCCCCCATTATTTGTGCCTTTGTCCAGATTTCTTGCTCTAACAGGTTGTTTGCAATGAACAGTCTGTCAGCTGGACAATACATCCAAGTGTCAGCACTCCTACATGGAGCATGAAACTGCGTAACTTAGCTGCTGCTGCCTGGACAATACAACCAAGCACCAGCACATATGTATCAACTGTCCCGATTTTCTCACAATGTCCAGATTTTTGCCTCATATTTTTGGTTGGTTCCTCATAACATTTATTATTTTCTGACAAACCGCTGAAGACTGAAGTCACTAAATAATGGCACACATTTGAGTTTCATACTTAATATACTTTAGAAAATGCATCTTAGCACAACTCCTGTTAATCTATAAATTTTCTAAGTCCAGTATTTAATATCTGTTCTTATTTTTGGGCCTTTGTCTCCCCACTATTTTAGGGTTTGTTCAGATTTCTTGTGCTAAGAAGTTGAGAGATATGGAACTCATACATGGGGCAGGAAACTGATTCCTTGCCTGTTGCTAACATCACTTCATTTTTAGCACCTGAAACAGGCAAACAAAGTGCACTAAACTTGCAGAGCACTGCATTAGCTGTATGCTTTACATGTAAATATGTATATACATATGTGTGTGTGTGTGTGTGTGTGTGTGTGTGTGTGTGTGTGTGTATATAAATATAAATCACACAATGCCTGGATTAACCAATATGGGTTTGATATCATCACACACTGCAAGATCGGACTTAAATCTATGCTACAGCAGTACTTTTTTTCAGTTCAAGTAAAAATATACTGCCTTGACTAATGTAAAACAAACATCTGATGTTTCCTTTGTCTTGCCTGAAAGAATAATTATATTCTTACTAATCTGACTTTGGCCGAAAGAGGAGAAGAGGGGGAAGGCATGCCCGAAGGCAGGTAAAGGCTAGGACTGTGATAGTGAGGGTCAGCACTTTGAATGTTAGCAGTATGACTGGTATAGGGAGAGAGCTCGCTGATATGATGGACAGAAGGAAGGTTGGTATATTGTGTGTGCAAGAGACCAGATGGAAGGGGAGCAAGGCTAGGTATATCAGAGGTGGGCTCAAATTTTTTATCATGGTGTGGATGGGAGGAGAAATGCCGTAGGGGTTATCCTGAAGGAAGAGTATGCTAAGAGTGTTTTGGAGGTGAAAAGAGTGTTGGATAGAGTGATGTTTATGAAGCTGGAAATTGATGGTGTAATGATGACTGTTGTTAGTGCATATGCTCCACAAGTTGGGTGTGCGATGGATGAAAAAGAAACATTTTGGAGCGAGTTGGATGAAGTGGTGATGACTGTACCTAAGGGTGACAGATTGGTGATTGGAGCAGCTTTCAATGGGCATGTTGGTGAAGGGAACAGAGGGGGTGAGGAAGTGATGGGTAGGTATGGTGTTAAGCAAAGGAATGTAGAAGGTCAGATGGTAGTGAATTTTGCGAAAAAGATGGACATGGCTGTGATGAATACGTATTTTAACAAGAGGGAGGAGCATAGGGTGACATACAAGAGTGGAGGAAGATGCATACATGTGGATTATATCTTACGTAGAAGGGCCAGACTGAAGGAGATTGGAGACTGTAAAGTGGTGGCAGGGGAAAGTGTAGTTAGGCAGCATAAGATGGTGGTTTGTAGGATGACATTGGTGATCAAGAACAGGAGGATGACTGTGAGGGCAGCACCGAGGATCAATGGTGGAAATTGAAAAAGGGTAATTGTGAGGTGGAGTTCAGGGAAGAGTTAAGACAGGCATTGGGTGGCAGTGAAGAGTTACCGAATAGTTGGGTAACTACAGCAGAGCTAGTAAGAGAGATGGCTAGAAAGGTGCTTGGTGTAACATCTGGAAGAGGAAGGAGGGCACCTGGTGGTGGAATGAAGAAGTACATGAGAGTATACAGAGAAAGAGGTTGGCGAAGAAGAAGTGGGATTGTCAGAGAGATGAAGAAAGTAGACAAAAGTATAAGGAGATGAGGTGCATGGCAAAGAGAGAGGTCGCGAAAGCTAAGGATAAGGCATATGAAGAGTTGTATGAAAGGTTGGACACTAAAGAGGGAGAAAAGGACCTGTACCAATTGGCTAGACAGAGGGACCGAGCTAGGAAAGATGTGCAGCAGGTAAAGGTGATAAAGGATAATGAGGGAAATATACTTACAAGCGGGGAGAGTGTGTTGAGCAGATGGAAAGAGTACTTTGAGGGGCTGATGAATGAAGAGAATGAGAGAGAGAAGGCTGGATGATGTGTGGATAGTGAATCATGAATTGCAGTGGATTAGCAAGGAGGAAGTAAGGATAGCTATGAAGAGGATGAAAAATGGAAAGGCTGTTGGTCCAGATGACATACCTGTGGAAGCATGGAGGTGTTTAGGCGAAATGGCAGTGGAGTTTTTAACTAGACTGTTTAATGAAATCTTTTAAAGTGAAAGGATGCCTGAGGAATGGAGAAAAAGTGTTTTGGCACCAATTTTTAAGAATAAGGGTGATGTGCAGAGCTGTAGTAACTACAGAGGGATTAAACTGATCAGTCACAGCATGAAGTTATGGGAAAGAGTAGTGGAAGCTAGGTTAAGAAGGGAGGTGATAATTAGTGATCAGCAGTATGGTTTCATGCCAGGAAAGAACACTACAGATGCAATGTTTGCTCTGACAGTGTTGATGGAGAAGTACAGAGAAGGTCAGAAGGAGTTGCATTGTGTCTTTGTGGACTTAGAGAAAGCATATGACAGGGTGCCTAGACAGGAGTTATGGTATTGTATGAAGAAGTCGGGAGTGTCAGAGAAGTATGTAAGAGTGGTACAGGATATGTACGAGGGTAGTGTGACAGTGGTGAGGTCTGCAGTGGGAGTGATGGATGCATTTAAGGTGGAGGTGGGATTACATCAAGGATCAGCTCTGAGCCCTTTCTTATTTGCAATGGTGATGGACAGGTTGACAGACGAGCTCAGACAGGAGTCCCCATGGACTAAGATGTTTGCAGATGACATTGTGATCTGTAGTGAGAGTAGGGAACAGGTGGAGGAGACCCTGGAGAGGTGGAGATATGCTCTAGAGAGAAGAGGAATGAAGGTCAGCAGGACTAAGACAGAATATATGTGTGTGAATGAGAGGGAGGATAGAAGAATGGTGAGGATGCAAGGAGTAGAGGTGGCGAAGGTGGATGAGTTTAAATACTTGGGATCAACAGTTCAGAGTAATGGTGAGTGTGGAAGAGAGGTGAAGAAGAGAGTACAGGCAGGATGGAGTGGGTGGAGAAGAGTGTCAGGAGTGATTTGTGATGGACGAGTACCAGTAAGAGTGAAAGGGAAGGTCTACAAGAGGGTAGTGAGACCAGCTATGTTATATGGGTTGGAGACAGTGGCATTGACAAAAAGGCAGGAGTCAGAGCTTGATGTGGCAGAGCTGAAGATGTTAAGATTTGCACTGGGTGTGACGAGGGTGGACAGGATTAGGAATAAGTATATTAGAGGGTCAGCCCAGGTTGGATGGTTTGGAGACAAAGCCAGAGAGGCAAGATTACATTGGTTTGGACATGTGCTGAGGAGGGATGCTGAGTATATTGGGAAAAAGATGCTAAGGATGAACCTGCCAGGTAACAGGAAAAGAGGAAGGCCTAAGATAAGGTTTATGGATGTGGTGAGAGAGGACATGCAGGTGGTTGGTGTGACAGAGCAAGATGCAGAGGACAGGAAGAAATGGAAACAGATGATCTGCTGTGGTGACCCCTACGGGAGGAGGAGGAAGAAGAAGAAGAAGAGGAAGTAAAGGAAGAAGAAGAAGAGGAAGAGGAAGACTAATCTGACTTTGTGAAAATTCTCATAAGTTAGCCGTAACTGCAATACACATTAATTACAAACCGTAGCCATTATACTGACTGGAACAGATACTAGTATTTCTTGCATTACCTAAGTCTGGTGTGAGGTTATGAAGGGCCACTCCTTACAATACAGTTCAAATAACTCATTGCTACAGATATGACTGGCAGTTTATGTCTGCAGTTTTGTCATAGTAATCAGGCAAAGTCTTCACAAATTAAACTTTTGGTTATGTCTGGAATGCTTAATGTGCTAGCTACTTGTCAGAGGGAGACCTATTGTTATATAAATATTTAATATTAATTCTTTTTCTGAAAAAAAAAAATATGTTAAAGATCTACAGGGTGGTACATATGCTTTTGTAATGAGGGTCAACTGCCAAAGAGACAAAACAGAAATGAGCCCAAACACTGAACCCCAGTGTATACTGAATTTATTATCTGCATTGTTAGATGTGACTTTGCAAAACTTTAATCACTCACTTGTAAGATGAGGTACACAAAACTTCAAAATATATTATAGATAACTTGACATGTTTTGTGATGTCATTCAAAACTCCATATGTTAATTCAAGTCTACTAGTTTTAAATACTTGCATTCAGATAAAAATAATTTATGGAATGCTCCATATGTCAAAAAAGTAAATATTTTAAATAAACTAGACTGTATAAAAATTCAAACATATCACATACCCTTATTTGACAAATTATCATTTACTGCCATAAACAAATTCCATACAGCAGTACATATCCAAAAGTTTGACATAAGGTACAATTACACCTATGCAATACAGGAGAATGCATCAAATCCTAACAAATGTACACTGATTAACCTTGTCTCTGTGAACTTATGGAGCATGTAATAATTGAAATGATCTCAGAAGATACAGTTGTTCATTCATTAATTTATTCAGGACAGTATAGAGTTGCTGAAGGAGATTCTTCCCTTCTTAGTTTGGTATAATTTGTTAATCAAATAGGCAACATATATGGGACATTCACCATCATCCTCAGTAAGGGTGATACAGACTAACAGCTCTACAATTCAATGTCTACATAACTGTCTGAAGGGGGAATGGAGCAGATGACAGAGACAGGTTACCTAAACTACTGAAGTAGCACCTGGAGCCAACCAAGGGGCGCTGTGCTGTAGGTAAAGAACTGCAGTTAGTGAAATAGGCAGATGAATGCTAATTGGAAAACATTATTACCTTTACAAAGGCTTCAAAAGTAAAGCAAGATGGGTCAAACTAAAACATCTGCTAGACAAAGAACAGCCGCATCTTTAATGCTGCCAATCTATATCAGAAAAACAAAATAATTAACACACAACATGCTTTCACATTAAGAGTGTTTCTCTAGACCTTTAACGGACAAGTATACTCTAAGCATCAGCAAATTTGGGAAATTATATGTATATTCTGAATGCAAAACAATGCTGAGTTACAAAAGGTGGACAGTGAATTCAGTCCACAAAGATGTTCTGTGGTTAGTAGGCTAAGTTTTAATCAGTGTGTTACAGTTAAATTCAGAGAAGCCTACTCTTTAGCTACATTTGATACTCAATGGCATATCCAGTAGTCCATGGGTGCTCAGTGTCTCACTGTAGGCCTAATTTATTAGGCCTATAACTTAGCAGCATACCAGTAGATCACTAGATCACTGGAAGTCAGGGCCCCACAGTAGATCTCATTTATTAGGTTGATAATTTAACAGGATATCCAGTAGGTCATGGGAAGTCACAGCAGTAGATCTCATTTGGTAGGCCAGTAAATTGACAATGTATCCAGTAGGTCATGCCGTGTCAGAATCCTGTTATAGAAATCACTTGTGAGGTCTATAACTTAGCAGCATATCCAGTACATCATGGGAGGTCAGTGTCCTACTATATACCGCATTTATTAAGCCAATAACTTACCAGCATATTCTGCAGGTCAAAGGAAGCCATTACCCTGAAGTATACCTCATTTAGTTGGCCAGTAACTCAGCAGAGTATCCAGTAGATCATGAGAGGTCAGAGTCACACTGTATACCTAATTTATTTGGCTATTAACTCAATTAAAGCTGCTTTCTGCTGTAAAACATGACTCATCTAACACAGGTTGGGAAACTGGAGAGATTATTAGCAAGCAGAATAGTAGAGCTGGAAAATATAAACTGTACAGACAGACTTTAGGTGCTGATCGTGTTTTTTTGTACTCTACAGGCATCTCAGAGGGGGCTTCAGCTAAACATATATAATCATGCCTAACTCAATTTTATTTGCAAACTATGCTTCGAATATATGAAGTTGTAAACCTTCTGTTAAACATAAACATAAATAACAGAAGGAATGACACAACAATCTATGGAATAAAGTACCAGTCACAATAAGATTAAGCCTGTCACTAAAAGTCTTCAGAAACAATATGGACACGTATATGGGTAATAGGAATCACATGATAACAGTAATCAAGCTTCTTCAATGTCAATAGGTGGTAAGGTTGACACTTAAAACCTATTAACCTGTGATTCAGTTTGTAAAAGAGAAATGTGCGAAGGAAGTAAAGACACACAAGCAGACTGAGGTGCTACATTATCATATAAGCTTATGAAAAATATGAAATCCTCATATAAAAATATTAAAACGTAAAAAACACTGTACTCTGCTCCAAAGGCTCATAGAAAAACAAAATAACTAACACACAACATGCTTTCACATTAAGAGTGTTTCTCCAGACCTTTAATGGACAAGTATACTCTAAGCAACATTTTCTTTTCATATAGTACGGTTTCTTCTCTACAAAGTGGTGCCATCACTGTCACAATTAAATAACATTTGACTTAGCTGTTTCTTTTCTTCTCTGCTATATTATTCAACTTCCTCAGTACATAAGCGCTTAGATGAAATTTTGTGATTTTTTTATTTTTATTTAGAAATTTGTCTTCCTTGATCATGCATCATATTTTTCATTGCATTTTAATGTGTACTACCCATGAAAACCCCACAGAGCAAGGTGTTTATAGTCCTCCTTTCTGTCTTCATTTCCCATATGAGAAATAAACCTATCATTGCTTCACAGTTTGACAGGTACTTCGGCTATTATCCATTAGGATCTTTGGAAGCCTAGCCCTGCATTCCCATGAAATTTTAGCCTTGTAATTTAAGTATGAATAACCCAGAAAGTACAGTTTTGTACCTACCATAAATGTAGATGTCCGATAGGAATGCATCTGCAGTCCTTACAAATGGGTTGTCCTGTCGTCAGGCAGCCCTTCGGTCGACCGGATTCCAAAGTCTGGGTCCGGCTTCGGCTGGTGTCGCACTTCACCCGACGTCATCGCTGCAGTTTTTCGGGTATAAAGGCATCAGCCGACGCCATTTTCCTCAGTGTTTCTTGCCCCAGATGCCAGGTGCCCTCTTGGATGGCTAAATTTGGATAAATGCCAATGTTTCCAAATAGTAGAGAGCAAACACATAAAATAAGCATGCATGTACATATATACAAACAAATACACCATAATAGATCCCCCCCAAGCTAGCTGAAGGATGGCAAATACCCTAGGAGTACCTCAGAGGGGAAGGTGGGTGGGTAATCCTGACTGCAGATGCATTCCTATCGGACATCTACATTTATGGTAGGTACAAAACTGTACTATGTCCTTCAAGGATGCATCTGCAGTCCTTACAAATGGGTAGAATACCATAGCCAAACAAGGGGAGGAGGAAAAAAGAGTAGAGATTATGGTGTAGCTAGGATCCCTTGCAAAACAGCAGTGGCAAAACCTGCTTGGGATCTAGAGTATAAAGGTAAATTGTAATGCTTGGCAAATGTATGCACGGAGGTCCAAGTAGCAGCCTCTATAATGTCCTTGGTAGCCACTCCTCGTAAGAAAGCTGTGGTAGTGGCTGTGGCCCTTGTGGAGTGAGGCCTGATGTTCTCTGGAGTTTTCTTTCCATGGTAGGAGTAACAAAATATAATGCAATTTCCAATCCATTTGGAGATTGTCTGTTTTGAAATTGGTTTTCCTTCCTTTCCTGTGGCATATGCTACCAGAAGCTGGTCAGTTTTTCTATTGGACTTAGTCCTGTCCAGGTAGTAGCGTAATTGTCTATGTACATCCAAGGTATGCAAGAGTCTTTCTCCCTGTTCTGTGGGTTTGGGAAGAATGTAGGTAGGTGGATAGCCTGATTTAATGACACTCTGGATACCACCTTAGGCATAAATGTAGGATTTGTTCTCATGGACACTCTATCTTGATGGAAGATCAGGAAGGGTTGCACTGCCATTAATGCCTGTAGTTCAGAGACCCTTCTTGCTGAAGTTATTGCCAGCAGGAAAGCAGTCTTCCAGGATAAGTATTGTAATTCTGCTGTTGCTGCTGGCTCGAAAGGGGGAAGTGTCAATTTTTCTAGCACAAAGTTCAAGTCCCATGCTGGCAATGGTGGTTTCCTGGGAGGTTTTAAATTTTTAATTCCTCTCAGGAACTGTCTGAGCAGAGGATGAGAGAAGACAGGAGGATCCAAGCTGTATTCTGCTGAAATAGCTGATGCATGTATCTTGATGGAAGAATAGGACAGGCCTGTGTGGAAGAGCTCTGCCAAGTACTCCAGGATGTTGGCTATGTTTACCAGTGTCACATCTTCTCCCTTTGCAGTACTCCAAATGAGATATCTTTTCCATTTTGCTGCATAATTCTTTCTTGTTGAAGGTCTACGAGCCTCCAGGATTATGTCTTTAACCCTTTGGGATAGATTTTGGTTAATTGCTGCTATGTAATGTTCCAGGCAGTTAGCTGCAGAGTTTTCAGGTTTGGATGCAGGATGTTGTAGTTGTTCTGTGTTAACAGTAATGGGATCAGGGGTAGTGTCCATATTTGTTCCCGAGACATGCTCCTCAGCAATGGGTACCAATGTTGTCTTGGCCAATCTGGAGCTATCAGAATGATCCTTGGACGTTCCTCTTTGATCTTCAAAAGCACCTTGTGCATCAAAGGAAGTGGTGAGAATGCGTATGCTGTCAGGTTTTTCCAACTGAAAGATAGGGAGTCCACCTTCCAAGCAAGTGGGTGGTACGTCCTTGTGCAGAATTTCTTTGGCTGGTGATTGAGTGGGGATGCAAACAAGTCTATTTGTGGTAATCCCCATTCTCTTGTGATGGCTTTGAAGATGTCCGGATGTAGCATCCATTCATGGGCATCTGTGGTAGTTCTGCTTAATATGTCTGCTAGAATGTTTTCTTTTCCCGGTACAAAAATTGCTTGTAACTGAATGTTGTAGCTCAGGGCCACATCCCATAGGTCCAGTGCCAGCCGGCATAGAGGATATGAATGTGTGCCTCCCTGTTTGTTGATGTACCACATAACTGTGGTGTTGTCTGTCCTTATCATCAACTGACCTTCTTGGAGAAATGGTCTGAATGACTGGATTGCCAATTTTACTGCCAGCATTTCCTTTAGATTTATGTGTAGGTGCAGCTGGTCTTGAGTCCATAAGCCTTGTATGCACTTGCCCAGCATGTGTGCCCCCCAACCAAGGTCTGAGGCATCTGTCGT
Organism: Protopterus annectens; assembly: GCF_019279795.1. Taxonomy (NCBI): domain Eukaryota; kingdom Metazoa; phylum Chordata; order Ceratodontiformes; family Protopteridae; genus Protopterus; species Protopterus annectens. Next base: position 798,661,208 of record NC_056746.1, read on the forward strand.
GATGGTTTGGCTTGGTTGACTGTTGCAGAAGGGCAATCCTGTGTTTGATTGACAGGCCTGAGCCCACCATAGGAATTCTTGCTTCAGGCATGGGATTATTGGAATTTTGGTTTCTAGGCTGTGCTTGTGTTGGGACCACAAATTCTTTAGGTACCACTGTAGCTTTCTCATATGCAGTCTGGCAAGAGGGACCAGACTTATGCAGGATGCCATGAAGCCTAGAGCTTGCAGTACTTTTCTTGCAGTTAGATGGTTCTGCTTTGTTAATGCCAAGAAGTAGAGAGGTAGTTGCTCTTTCTTTTCTGCAGTTAGGAATGCCATTTGTTTTGATCTGTCCAGCTCTGCACCCAGAAAGGTTATTCTTTGGGATGGAATCAGCCTTGACTTTTTTATATTGACTGTATATCCCAAGGCTTGCAGCAGGTAAATGACTCTTTGTAAGTCTTCTGTTAGCTTGCTTTTGTTGTCCGCTTGTATCAGGCAGTCATCCAGGTAGGGATAAATTTGGATCCCCTGAAGTCTGCAATGAGCAATTACTGATGCCAGGCATTTCGTGAACACTCTGGGTGCAGTAGATAAGCCAAAGGGCAATGCTGAAAATTGATAATGCTCTGATCCTGCAAGAAATCTGAGGTATCTTCTGCAAATTGGTCGTATGGGGACGTGCAGGTATGCCTCCTTGAGATCTAGAGTTACCAGCCAAGACTCCTTGCCCAGCATGGGAAGAAGCTGCTGTAGGGTCAGCATTTTGAATTTTGGAACAATGAGGAATGTGTTTAAAGCGGACAGGTCTAGAATGGGTCTCCATTTGTTTTCTTTTCTTGGTACCAGGAAGAGTCTGGAGTAAAATCCCTTTCCTTGCTCCATAGATGGTACCTTTTCCACAGCTCTCATTCTTAATAGCAGAGATATTTGCTTTAGAGCTTCTGCCCTTTGAGTAGGTGGTAGGTTTGGCATTCCTCTTTCCTGGTAGAGTATGGAAATGGAACCTGTAACCTTGGTCTATAGTTTGCAAAATCCATTTTTCCCTTGTGATGCAATGCCAGTTCTTTGAAAATAAGGTTAGCTTTCCGCCTAAGGGTGCTTCTAGTTGTTCCCTGGTAGGCGGTGCCACTGTCAAGTCACTGTGATTGAGTTGTTGTGGTGGTGGTGGCTGCGTCCGTGCCTCGCTGGTTGTTACCTTGCCACTGGCGTCCCCTGTAGGCACCCCTGGATTGGTTTCTGCCTCTAGAACGCCTATTCCTGCCTCTCTATGTCTTAGAGGAGTCCGTAAAGGACCAATTCTTGGAGGGCCAGTTCCTGCTAAACCTTGGAGGTTGAACCTGTAAGAAATCTTTCACCGTTTGTACAGATTTCGCCTTCTCTTCCATCTTTTTTAGTACCTGCTGAGCAGGGGAACCAAATAAATTGATCTTGTCCATGGGTGCATCCAAAAGCTTTGATTTGACATGGTCTGGTAATGCCTGTTCTTTCAACCATGCATGTCTCCTGATAACTGTGCCAGTCATGGCTGATCTAAAGGAAGCCTCCAGTGCATCATAGCCACATTTTAAAGAATGGTTACTAACTTGCTGTATGTTATGTACCATTTCCTGAACATATTTTTTATCTAAAGATTCTTCAGAGGATAGCTTTTTAGTTAACTGGTCAAGCATAAACTCTTGATATTGAATCATATGAAATTGGCAGTTCAAAGCCCTAGCTGACAAGGTAGCAGAAGTGTGAACTTTTTTACCCCATCTCTCTAAGGACCTGGATTCCCTTTCAGAGGGGAGGAGGTTTTTAGTAGAAGTAGCTGCTACAGCTTTAGGGCCCTGGGAGATAGTCTCTGGATCTGCAAAAGGAGCCTTGTATAAATGGTGATGAGTGTCCGGGACCCTGTAGAACCTATCGGGCTTAGCAGGAGCTGGAGGTAATGAATCAGGAGCAGTGCAAGCATCATTAAATGCATCATCTACAACAGAAAGAACTGGAGGTATAGCTAAAGGCCTATGTTGTGGCAAATGTAGAAAGGTTCTAAGCCTTTTTCTGGAGTCTGAGAAATCTTGGCCCTGCCACTGAAATTGTTCCCTCATAGCATGCAAGGTTTCCCCAAAGGAAAATTCCTCAGGTGGAGAGGCTGAAGGAATGGACTCTTCAGCATCAGAGTCTTCGTAAGGAGAATAAGAAGCCTCAGGAGGGTCTGTATGTTCTGAGTCATCAGAGGAATCATCCGCGGATACTGGTTCTGGAGGCTCTGCTCTAGGCCTCTTTTCTGGAGGTGGGAGAGAGGACCTGTCTGGTTGAGGCTGGGATCCACGAATTAAAGAAATTAGATCCTCAGCCAAAAAAAGCATATGAGAGCTAGTGCTGGGCCTGTGTGAGGGGGGTTTGGCAGGCACAGTTTTTGAAGCTTTGGCTGCTTTAGCCCTGGCAAAGGCCTTAATAGACATGGCTGCAGGAGGCCTAGCAGCTCCACGTGCAGGGGTTGAAATATCCAGGGGAATAGTGTCTGATAATTCCTGAGAAACCGCAACAGAAGGTTTGATTTCAGAAGCCGATTCTACCAGGTTAGAGGAGGCCTCGGTAGAAGGCATGGTTTCGGCTGAAGAAAGAACCGCTTGCTCGGTTTCAGCCGAAACCGAGACACTCGCGGTTTGCTTAATCGCGGTTTCGGCCAAAACCACGGACCGCGAGTGTTGGTCCTTTTCTTTACGTTTTTTGGAAATTTGCGTTGTCAGAGGATCCGACGGCATAATATAGGCAAAATCAGAGCCGAAAATCTATTTAGCAAACTCCGACCGACTTCTAAGCGTCCGTCGGTTAAAAGAAGCACAGGCTAGACAAGCTGCTACGTCGTGGTCTGGGCCTAGACAATGTATACAGTAGGAGTGGAAATCTTTATGAGGTATTTGTTTCCCACAAGATAAACAGTTATTCACTTTCTCTGACATCGGCTGAGGCAAGAAAGAGTCCCCAACGGGGTACTTAGCTTTTTAGAAGTCTTCAAAGTAGTATTCGGTAGTAGTAATCTCTGGATCTGACCGACCGGCACTTGCGAACAGCTTCTGCTTCGGGCGCCACGCGGCAAGAAAGACTGAGGAAAATGGCGTCGGCTGATGCCTTTATACCCGAAAAACTGCAGCGATGACGTCGGGTGAAGTGCGACACCAGCCGAAGCCGGACCCAGACTTTGGAATCTGTCCGACCGAAGGGCTGCCTGACGACAGGACAACCCATTTGTAAGGACTGCAGATGCATCCTTGAAGGACATCTGGCCAGAACATTTACATGTTACCCCTAACCACAAAGGACAAGGGAGCTAAAGCAAGGGTGAAATTGCAGTTTCCCACCAAGTCATTCAGATTACATTTGAACAGAGTAAGGAAAGTACTTTATACTGAGAGGAAGATGCTTCCATAGAAGTGGTATTTTCTCTGATACATATCTATTCCTCTAACATTGTCCTATTTATGTTATAAAGGAGATTAAGATCTCCTGAGTGGGTGCTTATGTCACCATTGGACTCGTAGATGTGCCATATTTCTGACAGAATAGGGTCTGTTGAGGCTCTGTATTTGTGGCAGAGATCACCCCTCTGTATATGATACCAAGAAGATGGACAAGACTTTTAGATAGTCTGTGTAGATTTTATGACTTAGGCTCTTGATTTTCTTGGTGAGAAAGAACTGTGGTTGCTCAAGCTGTGCTATAAACCCTTAACATTAACTTTGACTTTTGAGAAATAAATGCCAAAGAAGAGGGTCCCAAGCAATGAACTGTGAGGTGCACAGTTAGTTACAGGTCTTTTGGAAAAGGTAGAGCAGCTTAGTCCAATTTCCTGAGTTCTACTTGGGATCCAGTTTTCTATTCAATGAGTTACATAGGGATTAACATTTAGCTGGGAAGTTTTGTCAACAAAACCTGAGTGTGGGATGGTGTTGAATGCTTTTTTGAGGTCTAGATACAGAGTGGGTACAATTTTCCTTCATCCATTGGTTCAGTGACATTTTCAAAGAGGTCAATCAGATTAAGCAGGCAGGATCTGCCCTTGACAAAACAGAGCATGAAGAGGTTAATGCTACCAAGCATCACAAGATACACATCTCTTTTACTAGGAACTGGCCATGCACAGCTGCCTTCTTCCCCTTCACCAGAACCAAACTAATTCTTTGGAGATTCACAGCTCTTTTACTATGCAATGCCAGAGAAGAGCTGAGGCTGGAATTTCAAGAGCTAAGAAAGCTGTTACCACTGACAGAAAGAGAAAGAATGAACAAGATAAGTCATTGCAGGTGAATGACACTGAATCTTACAAAAATGTAATTTTTGTAGATATAGGAGAAAGGCCACATTTCTATGTTTTAAAACTATTGCGATGAAGACAAACCAGAAAGTATTACTGAATAAAAACATACACACTGTCCAAAGAGTATGAAAATAAACAATACTTTTGAGTATTGCCATTTTATTTATATATCTTTATGAATTTGTTGACAAAGGTAGACGAGGTTCAGCCCAGGAGTATATAATACGCACTACAGAGAAGAACATGTTTTTGAAAACTTTAAAAAGATATATACACACACATATATATATATATATATATATATATATATATATATATATATATATATATATATATATCTCAAACATTCCTGGACAATACATAATATAGTCATTTTAGAACTTAATGGATGAAATCTGTACAGGGCTTGCTGATCACATGCATGTTTGACATTGAGCCCATATCACAGACTACGTCTATGGCGTTACAGTAAGAATATGATAAAAATTTGTTGGTCTGAATATTTTGTTTGGATTGGGTGATATCACTTGTGTTTAAACACTTGAAGTTTGTTTGTTTATAGAGATAGTCCTTTAGAACCTCCCTGAAAATGAGAGGGAGTTTTTTTTTTCATGTTTAGGTGTGACTTTCCACACCTTGGGGCCCAAGATGAAGAAGGTGTGTTCTGTGTGTTTTAGTCTTGTGTATAGGGTATGTGAAAGAACATTAGTACTCTGTTCTATTTAGTATACACTGTCTTTTCAAACTGTTGCTAGCATGATTATTAGCTTGAATAAAAAGCTGCAATAATAATATGAAATATAAAGGGTTAATTTAAAAATAGTATATAATGCAGAAAAATAGTAAGTGTGCTGGCAAGCATAAATAGCTTAGTTAGATTTTGTCATCCATGTAAAATAGTATGTTACTGAGAAATAAAGTCTGTAAAAATAACTGCGCAGATGGCAGCTGGAAGGACATCAATTATGTAAAGAGATGTAACATCAAGCAAGATAACAAATAGTGCTGGAACACTACGTTTCAGATAACTGAGTTTCCTTGGACCACTGCACTTGAATCAAGGACAAATCACAAATTAGAAGAACAAAGGAAAACTGTTATACAAAGAAAGAACTGTTATACATCAGACTTTAAGGAAAATATCAGACCTTTTGGTATAAATATGACTGTGGATAAACAAGCTTTGCGAATTTGCCATAGAGAGCTGACAGCATCTGTGCTGCATGCTTGCAGCTCTAAAAGGAGACTGTGACAGTAAAACGTATTAACTGAAATGGTTGTCTTTGTGTATTTATTGTACTCAGTACAATACATTAATAAGACTAGCTGATTACAATAAATAGTTAAATGAACTGTGGTATGCATGGATGTAAATGCAAGTAACAGCAGGAAACCAACAGAAGGAGGCATATCATTTTCAGTATGTAACTTTGTAGTGGAGAAGAAAAATGAGCTGAGACTGTCAGGGGACTCTCTTTACAGTAGTCTGATGGCAAACTAAGTCAGAGAGTCCCTGTTGATAACTTTGAAAATCATGGAACCTAGTAGGAGAGTCATTCTTTGTGAGATGGGTATACACTTTACTTTGGCTAGGGTGTCACAGTGGTGCCTTCTTCCGGGTGATAGGGTTACAAATTAGCAGATATTATTAGTGATGGCTTAGCAAACATTCTTTGAAGTGGATACAATTAGTGGAAGGGCATATTTGGGTTGTGGGAGAAAGACACCTTTACCTGTACTAGTTCTGCTTTTTGTGTGGTTTTCTATTCCAGGGATGTTAACAAGCATATGCTATATACACTATAGCATACATACAGAGTCCCAGGGAGTAGCAAACAAATTAATAAAGCTAAAAAAAAAAGCTTTATTTTGCTAATTTTCTCCAACAAATGTGACTGCTTTTACAGTCATGAGAAGTGCTAAACAGCTGATGAACAAGTGCTTACCAAGTGTACATGCCTTGATAAAAATCTATTACTTGATGCCACAAGACTTATTGCGGTTCCGATACATTTCATTTTTCCTCAAGTTTCATTCCCCATATCATGCGTTTATGTGTCCTTTTTCACATCTCTAAAATGTAACCATTTGACATGACTGGAGAAGGACTGGATCCTTTTTTCATTGGGGGCAGAACATTTATACCAGGTTGTCTTTGGCATTTAGGAAGTATACTAAAAAAAAAAAAAAAGGACCCAGGAGTGTGTCAGACATGAACAAAAAAACTACATTTACGGAATTAAAGCAAGACAAGCTTGGATTATTTTTGTTACTGTAATGGCCATGTCAACCCAACTTCATGCTTCTTAAGACAGATGTGGCAAACTTCACGACACCCATGCAGATGGAAAATAGAGGTACGACTGCTGTATCTTACACATATGCACTGTATAAGCACATACACAAGTGCATGGATCGTCCCATCCCCAACAGAACTAAGACACTATCCTCCAAAAAAGGAAGTCAATCTGGTGGTCCTCTGCCATAAACAAACTCTACAACAGAAGGAAGAAGCTGTTGCAAAAAAAAAAAATCCCAAGATTGGAGGAACTCCCTGGTCAGCCTAAGCAAGAAGCTGAGATCCCTCATAAAATCCTCCAAAGCCAGTTATGAAAATAAAATCGCCACTGATTCCAAAGACAACCACAAAGCATTCTACAGCTTTGTCAAGAATCTCAATGGCAACACTCAGATCTGCTCTGAGCTACAGCACAATGGCACTAAATATACAGAACCAACCGATATTGCCAACATCCTGGCAGATAGGATGAACAAGTAACTCTCCAAATCCAAGAACACAGCATCCATGGGACCAGACAACATCCCAGGCTGCATACTGCATGAACTACAGAACGAACTGGCACCCCACCTAAGTACCATGTTCAGTCATAGCCTCAACTCAGGTTATGTGCCTACTGAATGGCACACAGTAATGGTTATCCCACTCCACAAAGGGGATGCTACCACAAACCCCAGAAACTACCACCTCATTAGCCTGATGAGCCTGGTCTGCAAGGCCATGGAAAGTATCATCTTGGAACTTATAAACAAAGACATAGGTAACCTCTAAACCCTGAAACCCACTCAGTTTGGGTTTGTAAAAGGTAGATCATGTCTAGTAAACCTGATTGACTTCTTTAAAGTAGTCACTAGAGCCGTAGATGAGGGCAAGGTAGTGCACACAGCCTATCTTGACCTCGCCAAGGCTTTCGATACCATCCCTCACTCTGGAATTATAGATAAACTCACTAAACTGGGCATAAATCCCTATGGCCGACTTCAGACCAATGACAAGTGGAGTACCACAGGGTTCGGTCCTGGGTCCTGTCCTGTTCGGCATCTACTTCTCTGAACTGCAGGCTAACACAGAAGGTTTTTGGCTAACAAAGTTTGCAGATGACTGCAAACTGGGACCCATAATAGAATCACCTAATGATGTAGACGTTCTACAAAAGGGCCACACAGAGACAGATGGTTGGTGTCAAAGTCATGGCCTCAAGCTCAATGCCAAGAAGTGCACTGTCATCCCCTTTGGGAAAAACTCTGTACACATGAACTACAACATAGGTGGCATTCTACTTAATACAGAAAGTGTAATAAAGAGACCTTGGGACACAGGTGGACAGTAGTCTCTCCTTTGATAACCACATCACCACAGTAGTCAGGAAATCCTTCTACGTGGCACACCTCATCACTAAAGGGCTCTCCTCTAGAAAAAAGGAGGTCATTGTTCCTCTCTACTCATCCCTCATCACATCCATTATAGAGTACAATGCCCCATTTGGCATGTATCTCACAAGACACCTACAGCAATTGGAAAGGCCACAGAAATACCTCACTAAGAGGATTACCGGACTCAAACAGATGCCATATGCAGACCGTCTCAAAAAACTCCAGCTCTACTCCATCTCATATCGCCTACTCAGAGGCAATCTTTGCCTAACATACAAAGCTATGTCAAACCCAGAGCTGTTGGACATGCTACACTTAAAGAAATCCCAATCTCTCTGAACCACAAACTCCAGGGACCTAAACCTTGTCACCACAATGAACAGAACATGCTGGAGGGGTAGATTCCTGTCCCAGAGACTTCCCATACTCTGGAACAAATTACCAATTCATGTTAAGCAAAGCTCCTCATTGGCCCTCTTTAAGAAAAACCTTGACGACTGGATGGGAAATAGAAAATTCACCCTGGGGATCATTCTGTGGCACTGCTTGACAGGGGCACAGGAAAATAATTTTCTTGGGTGGCGAAAGCCAGAGAAACTTTTTGGCTAGGCTTATACAGGCCCCAGGGCCGATAGCCTAGTACTTACCTATGAACAACATTTTGCTGGATTTGCAGCAAACAATTTGCTACACTTACAAAGATGAAATTATTATTTTTTAAATAAAATGTGTGGTAGGTGGGTCAGGGGCAGGGCAGAGAAATGGGAGTGAATGGCTGGCATGGAGGTGGGAGGGTGCCAGTACAAAGAATAGGCCTTTTTTTTGCTCTACAAGAGTTGGGGAGGTCTAAATATAACAAGCTGACTGATCACTAATCGACTAATTACACCAAAATGCTTTTTTTTTTCACTTGAAGGCTGAGGGTGTAGTGCGCTGGTTTGTGATACACTAGCCCCTCAGTATTACAACTGTATTCATACCTAGCTGTAAATTTAATACCATTAATATAGGGAAAAGAACTCACTACATAATGACAGATGGAACAGCCATCACATGGAACAGTGCCCTTATTTGTGCTTAAATTCTGACTAACATTAACATCTGGTAAACAAAATTGGTTATGTACCAGAATATCAGCCACATTCCTAGCTCTTTTATATGCAATACTCACAAAGTCAGGTAATATAGCATTCAAAATGGTATCCCTTAGAAGCATGGGCCAAAAAACTACATGCTTTTTTAACTATTTCCTCTATTATAACATTATAGGTTGTCACTAAGAAAACTTTCTTCTGGTCTCCATTACTTCGAACTGTGTTGCCAGTACAAAGAATAGGCCTTTTTTGCTCTTCAGTGGAAGAGTTGGGGAGGTCTAAATATAATAAGCTGACTGATCACTAATCGACTAATTACATCGAAATGCTTTTTTTTCACTTGAAGGCTGAGGGTGTAGAGTGCTGGTTTGTGATACTGGCACAGGTCACTGGTTGAGCGACCTTCGCTTCTGATGGACATGAAGTGCTTGAGACTGGTAGTAGGATTCATGAAAAAAATGAGGACATCAGAGCAGGAGCAAAAGTAGTCTTAATTGAGAAGAAGGTCAAGGAGAACAGATTATGGTGATTTGGTCACATGCAATAAAGCAGAAGATGATTTGTTGAAGAAGATTTGGGCATGACAAGAAGAAATCAAGAGGAAATGAGGGTGTTCAGTCAAAAGAGATATGTATTGTGCAATACAAGACTTGCGACAGGCTCAACTGTTGAGGAAGGTAGGGAGTGGCACTGAACAGAGAGAGAGAGAGAGAGAGAGATGACGGTTGACATGACACCTTATGTCCATGCAAAAAAATGTGAAAAAAGTGGGGATTGATTACGATAATGATGAAGCAACTACTGGGCTGTTCGTTTTCTTTGTGTGTATGTAGGTGTTTATGTTGTGCTGCCAATGTGTTATGGGCCTTGGTTCTTGATGTAGCTTCAGATCAAATGCAAGATCATTCCCCATTCCACTTCTACTGGCAGGCGTATCAGAAGAGCCTTCCCATGGACATGTGCGTGTTTTACCTGTGTTATTGGCTTATGGATGAAAATGTTTTCTTTCCTGAATGGTAGTAATCTGTGGGAAGCACTTCATTGTAATCTAACTCACGGCCTATGGTCTGCGGTTCAGTTCTGATATCTGGTCTCTGTTGTCTGTGTGAAGTTTGCCTGTTCTTATTATGCCTGCATGTTTTGTCTGCTTGTTAGCACAGCAGATTAGGGCAATGAGTTGTTAATAACCTGCTTACTACAATCTAGGGTTTGCTTTCCTCAGCCACCATTGGCCTACTGCATGATTCTGAGGAAGTCATTTAAACAGTCAGTGCTGTAAGACACTTGCGAGAGTTGGGCCAGGCTCCTCAATGGTCTCCTGGACTACATGTGTAGTAGCTGCCTATCTATACAGGGCAGTGGTAGCACTGTTAGATGTTAGTAGCCTATGAGTTCTATAATGTGTGTATTCTGGTGGCTCTCTTTCAAGCCCTTTCAGATGGAGGAAGGTTGACTAGCCAACAGAGCTGACTGGGATAAACATGACTTAATTTTGCCTGTACAGGTAGATCCAGTAATGTATGTTAGGATGGATGAGGTAACCAAAAAATTTAGCTTGGGTAAGATTGTCCAAAAATAGATCTCTTATTTAAAAAAAAAGGCCTCTCTGTTGACACCTTGATTTATGATAACATGGACTTGTCCAGTTGGTTTTGTGTACATACAGCAAAAAATCTGAGCTGGAGGGAGGGATTACATAGAGTGACAACTGTACTAGCAAGAAGAAAGATTTAGACAAGGGAGGCAAGTCTGTTGTAACAGTGAAAATGTGGACATGTGTAGCCTAGCAAAGTACATGGGGCAACAGGTAATATTGTTATATTTCTTCAGTATGTATGGGGCAGCATTTTGGGAGGATATGTATTTTGGACACAGTAATAAACATTATATAATTCCTTTCTACTACAGAATATATGTGCACATCTACCCATAGTTACATGCAAGTACACACACACACACACACACACACACACATATATATATATATATATATATATATAGAGAGAGAGAGAAACAGACACACACACACACACACACACACACACACACACACACACACACACACACACACACACACACACACACACACACTCACACACACACACACATATAAAGAGGGAGATAAAGACAGACAGACAGACACACACACACACACACACACACACACACACACACACACACACAAAGAGGGAGACAGAGGCAGATAGACAAACACACACACACACAAAGAGGGAGACAGAGAGAGACAGATAGACACACACACACATATAAAGAGGGAGACAGACACACACAAACACACACACACACACACACACAAAGAGGGAGACAGACAGACACACACACACACACACACACACACACACACACACACACACACACACACACACACACAAAGAGGGAGACAGACAGACAGACAGACACACACACACACACACACACACACACACACACACACACACACACACACACACACAAAGAGGGAGACAGAGACAGACAGACAGACACACACACACACACACACATATAAAGAGGGAGACAGAGACAGACACACACAAACACACACACGCGCACACACACACACAAAGAGGGAGACAGACACACACACACACACACACACACACACACACACACACACACACACACACACACACACACACACACACCTGTATTATAGCATGTAATGAATGTATTTGCAGTATAGTGATCCCTACCTGAACAGGGCCATGTGAAGGGTAAAAAAATAAAGGGGCACAAAGGAAAAGGGCTCCAGAGGGCTTTGTTTTGGAATTGTTACAGCGTGGGCAGAAGTAACGATAGCATAAAATAACTCCTTTAGCAAATCCTAGGAAGAATTGTAAGATGCCTTATGTAAAGTGCTTACCTGGTGAGTACAAGACATGACAGGTACAGGCAGATTCCCATCAAGGATGACTGCAAGGTAAATCCTTCCAGTGAATCTGGATGTAACTGGCTTAAGAAGCCCAAGAGGTAGTTCACAGCAGGAATGCAGGTGGAACTCATTACAACCCAGTCTGGCGACTCATCAACAGGCGCTCTCTTTCTATGTATAAATGGCTGACTTACACAGAATTACACAAGGTTTTGAGCTATTGAGTGAAAATGTAGCTGCTGGTTGTGAACTGTTTAGGTTGTTATGTTTCTGCTTTGAGATGGTTTAGGCTGGCTTCCAGTTAGACAAGTCTACTTTCTGCATATGGTTTAAGCTGTGATTACGTGAACCAAAACCACAGCATCAGACAGCCCCATCCTGTAATTAAAGAAGTAGGTTTGTAAGTGAGCTGCATTGTGTGATATTTGGCAAAACTGGATCTCCGTGAGACTAACTACCGTAATGTAATACAGGGGCTTGTCACAGCATATCACTGCTTCTAAATACCAATTAAGATTGAGAGTGAATACCTATTGGTGTATGCTATCATTTTGGGGAGGGGTTGGAGCAGGGCAAAAAGGATAATGGGGTGGGGCAGCAAGAGTGATGTGCGCAGTAGAAGTAGACCTTAGCTACTCTTCATTCCATGCACTGTAATGAGGAATATTTACATTTTAAACATTATTATAGCTAAAATACTATTGGCTATTATGTTATCTGTAAAATGGGGTCTATATGACTTGGTCGACAGTTCATATGATCGACTGTTTATTTGGTCGACAGTTCATTTGATCGACAAGCATTTGCCCCCTTCCCCAATGTTGTGTGACTCTGGAGTTGATATATATAGTTAGGGGGGGTGTGGGGGGCACAGCCCCCCACATTGGGGGGTGTGGGGGGCGAAGTCCCCCACCTAAAATTCTTGTCGATCAAATGAACTGTCGACCAAATAAACAGTCGATCATATGAACTGTCAACCAAGTCATATAGAATTCTCTACAACTTCTTTAAATATACAAGAAGTGTGTCGCATGCTTTAACCTCATCAGTAATTTAAAGTGCTAGTGCATACCTATCCCTATGTTCTAATACTTGTATACTTTTAATTTTTAAAAAACAATTCTATGCTACGTACTCTCTTTAAAAATGATGATAAAATCCAACATGTGTTGTTATAACTGTTGTACAACAATATAACATTTCTATATGTAAAATGTATTAAGAAAATCCAAATGAATATGATAATAATAAAAGATTATAACCACAATGCGTTTCTTGTACAATCCATTGAAGATGAACAATACATATTTAATATACCTATCTATTTTCTATCTACTTCTAGAATAGGTCTAATGGAAAGGTACTCATTAATACCTGGGGGGACTGATGCATTCAACCTCATTTGCCATCTGGCCTCCCTTTCACTCACTACCTTTCTGATGTCCCCATCCCTGGGATTACACCTAACCAATTCTAATATTCCAAACAAAAACCCAGAACATTCTTTATTGGTGTTAAGGTGTTTCCAAAGGGCGTTCTTCTCATCTCCTTTTTTAATACTATACTCGTGATCGTAAATCCTGTTTCTCAAGCACCTGGTGGTTTTGCCCACATAAAAACTTGGGCAAGTACTACATTTGGCTAAATAGACCAGGTTCTTGGATCTACAATTACCTTTTATGAAATTCACCTTAGTCTCATTAATGTCCTGAAGTGTAATAGTTGAAAAATTAATAATATATGGACACTGCTTGCAGGACCCACATTTCTGTGTTCCTTTTCCATAATCATTCTTGGTCCTATTTTTTATTTCAAATAATTTTTTCATATTGGTACCATTTCTATATATGAACTTCGGTTTGTCCCCTACTAGTGTAGAGATTTTACTATCTACCTTCATAATGTTCCAAAACTTCTGCACAATTTCCCTGATCTCACCACTGTGGGGAGCAAACTGCAAAACACAAGCTTTACCATATTTTTCGTTATCGGTCTTTATAGTATCTCTCCTTTCCGGGCCATCATTTTTGTTCATAATTTTACTTCCCAACAGTGGTTTGTATTTTTCCCCCATTTGCTCTTAACATAGGTGGTGACATCAGCTATCAAATGGGCAGGATATCCTCTATTGCTAAAGTACTTCCCGATCTTGTCTAATTCACTATCGAGGTCTTTAACATCAAATGTCATCTGAGCCGCCCATATACACTGGCCCTTTATAATATTTCTTTTTTGTGTCATGGGTTGGCTACTACTAAACTGAAGGTAGGAGTTGCTAAAGGTATCCTTCCTATATATATTTGACTTGAATTTTCCATCCTCTAATGTTATTTTAGTGTCCAAGTATGAAATGGAATCTTTGTCTACACAATAAGTGAACTTTAGATATTCACTACAAGAATTCAAATATGTTTTAAAACCATCCAAATCTTCCAAATTTCCTTTCCAAATGACAAAAATGTCATCCAGAAAGCGCAGGTAACATCCCATATATCCATACCAATCAGACTTAAAAATAAACTCTTCCTCCCAATCCAAAAGAAACAGGTTGGCAAAAATCGGGGTGCATGCTGCACCCATCGCCACCCCTTTCTTTTGCCTAAAATACTCCCCCTCAAACATAATGTAGTTATATGTGAGTACAATGTCCATAAATTCGAGTATTAATAGGGTTTTCTCCCAAGGTAGATCACCTTTATTCTTAATACTTTCTTCAAATCTAGACATTCCTTCAGCCTTTGGGATGCTAGAAAATAAATCTACAACATCTATTGTTATTAGCCATTCTGCTCCTTTAGCTAACTCAGGTTGTAATCTACTCAAAAAATCCCATGAATCTATAACTACATGGGGGATGTTTTTATATAGGGGTTTGAGCCATTTGTCTATTACCTTCCCGAAGGGGAAAGTTTTTGATTCACTCCCAGATATTATGGGTCTGAATGGGGGGTCTTGGACATCTTTATGCACCTTGGGGATCCCTACTATTGTGCTTATAATGGGGAATTCTACCTTCAAAAAATTGTACATATCACCATTTATTCTATTTTCTACCAACAGGTCTTCTAATAAGAGGTCAATCTTATGATATCCGATGTTCACCTCATTAATGGATGCTATATCATAATTACCCGAATTAAGTAGGATGCTGTTCATTTTACTTATATAGTCCTCCTTATAGTACAATACAGCTCCCCCACCCTTATCGGGTTTCATTAGTCTAATATTATTGTCACTCTGAATGTCCCTCAAAACAGCAAACTCATCTTTTGTGAGGTTGAATTTCATTTTTTTAAATCTATTGTTCCTTGCATATTGGTATATTTCATCTATAACTAATTTCTCATATAATCCTAATAAATTATGTAGAGGAGGTGTGAAACTGCTAACCTTTCTGAATTCACCAGGTTCTTTTTGGGGTTTACCATCAAAAAATATCCCCAAATTCAGTTTTCTAATGAATTTTTTAACATCAATCACATATTCCTCTACTTTAAATCTCTTCTGATGTATAAATTTCATCCCTTTAGTTAGTAGGGTGAACAGTTCCTTCTTAAGTTCCAAGTTGGTATAATTATATATAGTGAAGTCTCCCCTTGTATGAATAATTCCATTGACCCTCACTATATCCTGTTCCTTCCCGATGGGTGGGATACTAATAGTTGTAACTAATTCTTGTTGTAGTTTCCCCTTTTCATTCCTTTCCCCTTTAGTCTGTATGTGTCCATGTCCTCCCACCTCATATCTTCCTCTAAAAAATTGTTGTTGTACTGTGGTCTCCCCCTGTAAACTTCCTTACTAATTTTGTTTGTCTGATAATCACTGATATTTTCTCTATTATTTGGTTGTCTGTTGCTAGTATAATGGTTACGTTTAAATCTTTTATAGGTTGTAGTATTTTCTTTATCCCATTGATATGCATAACCATTTTTGTATTGGTCGAGGTCCCTGTTCAGTTTTTTACATTTTCTTTCAAACTGTTTAACTACAAGCCCCTCAACCCAAGAATACTGAGATTCTAACGACAGTTCATATTCATCATATAATAAATCATTCTGTATAACATTGTCCATTTCTTCTAGTTCAACTATAAGAGTACAAATCCTTTTGTCATTACATTTAATAATGAACTTCATGAACGTGAAACCAAATTCATCAAACATCTTGTTACATTCTCCTTTAACTGTTGCATCAATAATAATCCCCATGGGAATTTTATGAAGGTAGATAGTAAAATCTCTACACTAGTAGGGGACAAACCTGAGTTCATATATAGAAATGGTACCAATATGAAAAAATTATTTGAAATAAAAAATAGGACCAAGAATGATTATGGAAGAGGAACACAGAAATGTGGGTCCTGCAAGCAGTGTCCATATATTATTAATTTTTCAACTATTACACTTCAGGACATTAATGAGACTAAGGTGAATTTCATAAAAGGTAATTGTAGATCCAAGAACCTGGTGTATTTAGCCAAATGTAGTACGTGCCCAAGTTTTTATGTGGGCAAAACCACCAGGTGCTTGAGAAACAGGATTTACGATCACGAGTATAGTATTAAAAAAGGGGATGAGAAGAACGCCCTTTGGAAACACCTTAACACCAATAAAGAATGTTCTGGTTTTTGTTTGGAATATTAGAATTGGTTAGGTGTAATCCCAGGGGTGGGGACATCAGAAAGGTAGTGAGTGAAAGGGAGGCCAGATGGCAAATAAGGTTGAATGCATCAGTCCCCCCAGGTATTAATGAGTACCTTTCCATTAGACCTATTCTAGAAGTAGATAGAAAATAGATAGGTATATTAAATATGTATTGTTCATCTTCAATGGATTGTACAAGGAATGCATTGTGGTTATAATCTTTTATTATTATCATATTCATTTGGATTTTCTTAATACATTTTACATATAGAAATGTTATATTGTTGTACAACAGTTATAACAACACATGTTGGATTTTATCATCATTTTTAAAGAGAGTACATAGCATAGAATTGTTTTTTAAAAATTAAAAGTATACAAGTATTAGAACATAGGGATAGGTATGCACTAGCACTTTAAATTACTGATGAGGTTAAAGCATGTGACACACCTTGTATATTTAAAGAAGTTGTAGAGAATTATATATTGTTCTGATGAAGTCTAGCAATAGATGAAAGCGCTCAACCTTTGGATTTTATTAATAAATTGCTTCGAAAGAAGGAGACCTTGGCATATTTTTGTGCTGGTGTGTGCCTGCTTGTTGCTGTGTTGGAACTGAATTTCATCTGCGATTACTTGGTTGACTGTTCCAGCCTATTTTATTTTATCTTTACAAGTCATATAGACCCGTAAAATGTTATTTCAAAAGAGCTCTGTGGCTTCAGTGTGTAGCTTTAGTTGCAGTTTTACATTAAGTACATTTTCTGCCATTAATTGCGATTTGGCTGCCATTAGTAACAGGGAACAGATGAAAATTTCCTACATGTTTTGCTCACAGATGACATTATTTCAGCTAGATCTGCAGGCTTTCTTTCAGACTTGCCTTACTTTCAGCTGCACAGTTTTGCTGTACAGTTATTATTTTTTTCGAGTCAGTTTTGCTCAGGGTCACTAGATTGGATACCTGCAGTAATAGGAAGGAAATGTGGTGAGCTGAATATCTTCATTCAAAAAAAAAAAACGGACTTTTTGTTTACACCCTCATGGAACAGCTGGTTTGTGCTGCCACGGTTGCTCTCCATATTAATAAATGAAAAATGCAATCACTTACCTGCTTAATGATTGATGTCAGTTAGGAAATTCTGAGGTACTTGGTGAAGAAACAGAAACAGGTGTGCATTAAACCTGAATCCAGGGCTTAGTGTTTAACATTGCTGACTGTTAGTTCCTTCACAAAAATCACATATTGTGTCACACAGTGCGCATAGCAAACTGCGTGGACATTTGTTTAAAAGACAAACAATGTGTGATAACAGGAATTAGTTCATACTGTGACAAGGGAACAAATACAGCTATTGTTCAGGTGCAACAGACATTTTAAGTATTTGTCTGGAACCTGTACTGAGTTTGCACTTCCTGTGAATAAGCAACTTTTGTTAAAGAAATGATTCACTGACCACCGCAGACCGCAACTGGTCTGCATGATAGATAGCAATGTATCTGGACTGTCATTATGAGTAAGAGAATTGTCGATTCACCCTTGTACTATATAATATGATGACAACAGGCACGTCATGTGCTTTCACTCCTCCACTAAATGGAAGACTGATTTTGCCATAGTTACCCCTCCAAACACTGAGAAGGTTCCCTGCACAAATACAGACTACGGTGAATATGTGATAGAACTAAGTGGCTGGCATTTAGTTACATAAAACTACAGCAAAATCATGTGGCTTAGTGCTTGACTTATGGCAGTCAAGCAAACAACTTACAGCTCACTTAACATAATCAGAAAGATATCTCCCATGCCATGCATCAGCTGATGAACCACACCACATTAATTTACTCCTAAATTGATAAGTAATACATATATATATGCTGCAAGCAGAAATACTGTTGTAAATTATTGTGAGTATTTTAAGAATGTTACGACATTTTGGCAGTGTTAGGTAGCCTATATCAGCATTTGATAATTTTATAGGATAAATATGAACAAAATTAACAAATAGACAGCAACAACAGAATGCAACAAAGATGTTCAAAGAAATTAAAAACCTTACATTAGCAATAAACCAGGATGGGATTTATTAAATCAAATTTTTTCCAAAGAAAGCTGAGTTGCCATCTGACTTCCCCAATTAGATGGCATTGGCTAAGAGTCACATTTCCTTGTGGTATGTTGGTTATTTGCACTGAGTATGATACACACAATACTTGGCCACAACAGGAAACATGAGTTGCCTGGCGTAATAATTATGGCACTACCCTTAACATATAACTAGAAGTATTAATTATACATGGCAGGGAGGAATGTTTTCAAAATATATGACATAGTCTAAAAAGTGAAGACATTTGAATACATTACAGAAAAAAATAAATAAATAGCTCTAGACTAAAAATAATGTGCAATTTGAAATATATTTCAAAATGCACTGCACTGCACTGTGAGAACAGAGTTCTCACACATGTAGTACTCTTGGCTAAGAATCCTAGGAATGAGCCATGAGTCCTCTGATATAAAGAAATAATTCAGTCAGAAACCTATGGAAAGGTACAGAAAAGGACATGACTTCAGGAAAATAGAAAATTTTTCTAAGGGTCTATAGATGTCAGAAATGCAAACCCTCAACACTGATGGATATCAAACAAGACTATATAACATGACTGACAACATAAAGAATAAAAATAAATAAATCAAGAACAAGAAATGTGTGTGAATCCTTCAGACATTAGAAGAAGCAGGAAAACAGAGTGAAGATCCTGCAATGGGCACTACCCACACATAAAGTTTTGTCCTGCAAAGGGTAAAATGTGCCAAGTGCAGACAATAAAATTACTTTGCTTAAAGACACCTAAAGAAAAACACTGTGGCTACATGTTAATTGAGTAGTACAACAGTCATGGCCGGCCTTAGGCATAGGCCAACTAGGCGGCCGCCTAGGGCGCTGCTGTAGCAGGGGCACTTTTCCAGTATTTATTTGGTTTAGGTAGACCAGGTTGGGGGCACCTGGGTGGTGTAGGGGGTGCTGTGGAGCCCTTTTGCCTATTGCCCATCTGACCTAAGGCCGCTGCTGACAACAGTCAAGATAAGTAACACCAAAAGAAGATCCATAATAGAAAACATCTTTTGGAAGAAGCAAATAAACAACATACTGAGAAGGGGCCACATCAGGCAGTCTAGAGTTCAAGCATCAGTACAGTTAAAATGCCATCAGTGAGCAAACCCAGAGTTATGTCTGAGAGATGTGCAAGACCAGTTGATTTTAAAACACAGACCAGCAAACACACATTCCAGACTGAAAAGCAAAATAAAAATGCATCTCAATTTGACCAAGAGCTCACTTAACAGTACAATCTGCTCTCTTAGTTCACAACATCAAAAGCTCACATGTAACTGTGTACAACAAGAGACTATGTATGTCAAGATACTGTGCCTTTCCGGAGTCCTTTAATGATGAATTTGTAGTGGCACAGTGGATAGCATTGTTGACTCACAGCAAAAGGTTCCCTGGTTCAGTTCTCAGCTGGTTGCCTTCTGTGCAGAGTCTGCATGTCCTTCCTGTGTTTGTGTGAGTTTCTTTGGGTGTTCTAGTTTCCTCCCACATTCCAAAGACATGCAATACATTGATTGGACACACTAAATTGGCCATAGTTGTGAGTGTGCTGTGCGTGTGAGTGTAAGTATGTGGTGTGGAAGAACTACCATGGCAGAGTAGCCAATCGGTGGTGTAAACCTTGGATCTCGATGATCGTCACTATTCAAGTGACACCCTGACCCCATGTGCATAAATGGGAAAAAAAGGGGTTGTGGATGGATGAATGGCGGGACTGTATGCTATTACTGAGCATTCCGTACAAACAGCGATACTCTGCTCACTCTGCCTTCCAGTACACCAATGCAAGGATACTATCTAGAAATGAGATTGACAAAAGGGAACAGGAAGGCTCAGTATGACTTGGGTTAGGCTGGACTGGACTGTGGCTTATTTTTCCTGGATGTATATGATCCTTCTTGCTGACCTGCTAAGCAATTTTAACCTCTACATATGTAAATGTCTAGACCTGAATTTCCAAGTTACAAACACACATATGTAATTTTGGTGCAAAATGTATTTTATGGAAACTATTCCTATCAAAATATAACCTGAGAAATAATATATGTCAAATGTTGTACATCTAGGTCCTGTTTGTGGATCCACATTTCTTCTTCCCTGTTATTAAGGATACGTATGAGGCCTAGACAGCAAATGCTTAAAATACCTTGGATAACGAAGGAAGCAAAGAGGCAAAGGAGTTTACATTTAACATATACAGAGGCACAGGCAAAGTTAATCAGTTCAATAACTCACTTTACATTAGAAATTATTATTGTAAATTCATGAAAACTAAATGACTCCACTGGTGCTAAAATGGGTACTTGCGTATTATCGCAACCACATTCTAAACAACTCACAGTCGATGTACTGTGGCAGCCCTTCAAGCTATCATTTTCTTTAGGAAAGAAAATCCACCTTTTTTTAGGATGTCATGTTTAAAACACAAAGTATATGAATACTGAATATATGAAGATGTTATAAAATGTTATGCTTGTCAGCATGCAAGTTCACTGTATGATCTTTATTTTTCCGACTGAAAGTCCTGCTGATATTCAACTGTGCTTTCAGTTTACTTTTTGTTCCACTTCTAATGTAACACCGTTTGATCACGGCAATGTTTTAATCGGTGTAACCCCTCATTTTCTTCATGGTCGTTTATGACAGAATTAAAAAATATGTGTTAAAACAAGAAAGAAAGATGCTGGTAGACCCCCAAAGGGTAATGCCATCAGGAGGTAGAAGTTCGACAAGCTACATCAAAAATATTTTATGTTTCTGATGAACAACAGTATCTTTCTTACACTGTTACACATACCTCCAAACCTCTGAGTTCAATACATCTGCCCAAAAACAAAACATAATAGTGGGAGACAGGGTAGATAAAAAAAAAAAAAAAACAGGGACAGATTTTTAGACATTGCTGGTACAAACTTGGAAAGCTGCTACAATAACACGGTTTATGTTAGCATGCATTTTCTTGAATGATAGGAAGTCTACATTCACAGGTAGGTCATTACCTAGGCACTTCAATCCTCAGTGACTGCCAGAAAACCAAACATTTTACTAGGAACAACCCGAAATAAAATGAGGACTTCAGTCCTCAACGACTGCCAGAAAACAAAATACTTTATTAGAAACAACCCAAAAATGATGAGCTAAACATCAGCACATTCTGCAAAAATATGGAAATAAGAGGTGACGGACAAATGAAACATGTACTATTAATAATAACTTGATAAAAATAGACATATGTGCTTCATTTAGAACCAGCCCCCCCCCACCAAAAAAAAAGAGGACGAAGAAGCATGCAGTTTAAAATTATATCTTGAACGGCTGCCAGAGAGGAGTCGTTTAGATTGTGGTTGCGATAATACGCAAGTACCCTAAAATGTGTTACAGCTATTCTTTCCTCACTTTGTGAAATGAAGAGTGAAATGCAGAAAATTATCTTATTTTCTAAATATTTATTGTCCTAAAATGCTATAGATTTTCTAACATCTACTTTAACTACCTCCCTGCTTCAGTCTTTAGCTGCCATTTGCATGTGAGAATATTGACTTTACTGGAGCAGCAGTAAGGGATATTGACATTAACAAAAGGTGAAGTGTATGATTTATTGCCTGAGCTGATACTAACATAACACTGCAGGAAGCTCTTAATAATGTAAAATGGCCAAGAAGGCAGTTCTCTAATTAATGCCAGCAACAGTCATCCTCAGTTCATTTGTATTAGTGGCAGATATGCTAGTAAAACTTGCCAGGCAGAAAGATAACAGTTTAGTAACTTGTTTTGCTGTAGCATTAGTGACTGGGAAAACATAGAAACCAAACAACTGTAGGAGTATCAGGATTTGCTACATTTCTTGCTTCTCACTTCATAAACTGGAGGATTAAATAAAGTGCTACTAAACTTCTTTCCCAAAATTATTGCCTTTAAATTTTGCTGTTGTGTGGGTCCAAACTTGTAAAACAGATTTTTGAGCCGGTGCTGACTAACTCCTTATGTCAATGTACATCTTCAATATGAATGTGAGAGGGCAGTCTTCATTTAAATAAGTGGGAGGAGGAACACTATCCTCAACAGAGTGTGATATGTGTAGGATCTAAGGCTTGAGTATACAACTGTGTAATAACAGCACAGGAATTTCCACACACTTAATAAAGAAGAATAAGTACAGGATGCCACTGCTGTGGAACAGACTACCCATCCACATATGAAAAAGTTCATCCCTGTCCATTTTGAAGTCCAACTTAGATTTATGGATTGGAAACAGAAAATTTACCCCAGGACTGCTCCCTGTAGTACTAATAGACAGAGGCAGCTCAAAAATGCTTTATTCCATGCATGTGTCCCCTCAAATTCTCTATGGCATGATGCAGTTATTCTCATTGGCTTAATATATAATTATCAACCAGATGGGTAAGGCCAATGCATAACCAAATGGGATAGCTCATTTTGAGCACAAAAAAGGGCATTGGCAAGGCTTAAAATGGCCCACGAAGGCAGCTAGCCTCGTAGTTATAATGAACCTATAAAAGACAAAATGTCCGAGCAGCTATCTGCCTTACTAATACAAAAAGTAATGATCTATAGTACACCTATAATAATGACTGCTAACCTGGTAAATTCTGGATAGCATGATTTATACTACCACAAATATTATTACAGAACCTGCAATAATAAGCCACTGTTAGTGACTACTCATACAGACTATACTGACCATACAATACCTTAGATTATTTTTGGTTATGGTCTACTATACAGCCTGAAACAAGCAATACTAATGGATTATTATATATGAAACATTAGAACTTTCAGTTCTCTCCACCTATTAAATCTTCATTGCTCAGGAGACAATAAAAGCATTCCAGGACCAGGAAAGATCAGTAAACCTCAGATCTAATATCAAGGTATATATTTATGTAAATAAAAGACATTAAAATACTGTACCTTAATGCACAATATCTATATAAGATTCTGGAACTCTAAACATAGCAGAGAAAGCTAAAACTACGTGTCATTCTGTATCTGACATTATGGCTAAAGCCAAGTATACACTCTAATGAGGTAAATGTCCCAGGCGACTTGGTTTATAGAATGGATCATACTAGTTAGGATGGTTGGAGAAGTGGTTAGAATGGTTTGTGAAACATTAAGATCTAAAACTCATGACCAAGAGCCTCTTAACAAATCATAAAGAATAGCACTGATTGTACCGTTTCATGTGGGGGAACAAAAGACTCTGAACATAGGTTACAAATCACTAAAAATAGATAAATCCAAGAAGCTGATAAATACCAGTCTATCGCGGCTAGAGGAACACTGGGCAGGGAAGTAGTTCTGTTTGTGAATGTCACTATTTCAAAACGAAAGCTGGGAAACCATAAATGAATGCTGACCATTACAACCAGCCCATTTCTGTACTCAGTAGAGTACACAAAAAAAATCAGGAATTCAAAACAAGTCAATTTGGATAATAAGCGAGACACCAGACAATGTTGTGGCCTGGGAGGAGGCAAGCTGCCTATCTTTATGATCATCCAACCTCTGCAGTCTGCCAACACTTATCCTATTCCTCAGTCAGACTTGTGATAAGCGAGCTCATTACTCTCACCATTCAGTAGACAGGAAAAGAATGAAATACTGTGGACTGGACAGAGACTCCCTACATGCTGAGCAGCAACTCAACATTGGACTTAATCAACAGAGTACTAGTTACCAACATACCTCTCAACCTCTAAGCACAGCACAGAAACTCAACATTGAACTTAGTCAACAGAGTACTAGTTACCAACATACCTCTCAACCTCTAAGCACAGAAACTCAACATTGAACTTAATCAACAGAGTACTAGTTACCAACATACCTCTCAACCTCTAAGCACAGAAACTCAGCATTGAACTTAATCAACAGAGTACTAGTTACCAACATACCTCTCAACCTCTAAGCACAGAAACTCAGCATTGAACTTAATCAACAGAGTACTAGTTACCAACAAACCTCTCAACCTCTAAGCACAGAAACTCAACATTGGACTTAATCAGCAGAGTACTAGTTACCAACATACCTCTCAACCTCTAAGCACAGAAACTCAGCATTGAACTTAATCAACAGAGTACTAGTTACCAACATACCTCTCAACCTCTAAGCACAGAAACTCAGCATTGAACTTAATCAACAGAGTACTAGTTACCAACAAACCTCTCAACCTCTAAGCACAGAAACTCAACACTGGACTTAATCAACAGAGTACTAGTTACCAACATACCTCTCAACCTCTAAGCACAGAAACTCAACATTGGACTTAATCAACAGAGTACTAGTTACCAACATACCTCTCAACCTCTAAACACAAGAAATCTGGACAAAGACAGAAATAATGGGAGGTAGGCCCAAAAATAGGATCAGACTTTAAATATTCCTTGTATAAATTTAGAAAGTGGCTAGAATAACATGTTTAAATTATGTATTTTCTGGAGAATATGAAGTCTGAAACTCAAATGCATGTCATTATTTAGTATTATTTAGTTATTTCAGTACTCAGTGATTTACCAGAAAACTTCAAATTTTATGAGGAACAGGCTAAATATATAAAGCAAAAATCTGGACAGTTGAGAGGTACGGTTACCAACTTTGAAAAACATCACACCTACTCAATCAGAATAATAAATATCATGCAAGGTACCTTGATTTACCAAAACAGTCAGGGATTTCATAACCTAAGAGGAAGCAGCCTGGAACAGATACAATAAAATAACAAATGAACAGCACACAAATCTGTATTTTGTTATAAGAAACAAGTGTCAGTCTCACTTAAGTCATTCCTAGCAAGATACAACTCTTCAGTAATTTCAAGAAACCTTCAATGGGCTGAAAGAGGTAAATAATCAAATTGGAAAAAGTATAAAAAACTGATGATCCATTTCCTCTCAACTATAATTTGGATACAGTGAATTATTTTAAAAAATATATACCTCAACAATTACAGATTATTGCTCTAGAATTATGAGATACAAGGAGCTGATATGACAACTTAATTCACATTTGCATTATCAGCAGCCATTGCAGTGTGAAAAGAATGTATGTATACATCTGTATAATAACCCAATGCTGCATTATATCCATCTAGTCCCTTCAGCAGTGTTAACCAATGATGATAGTCTAGCCTACATGTCACTCTAATCCTTCTATACTGTTGATTCCTACTCATGATTTTTAAGTAATATAAATGACCATATGTCTTTGCATCTTGTCTTATATAACTATTTTCATATCTGTTCATGTTCTCATTTGTACAAAAACTGCAACCATTTCATAAATGTATTCACTGTTAATATCAGTACTAATGCTGTACTGAAATGTGGAGCCTTTCTCCCCTGGCCTCCACTGAAAAAGGACTGCTAGTCCAGATGGACTTTCCCGGTTATCAAATGGAAAATAAATAAATAATGAATAAGTGAAACACCATGGATCAGTATCTGGAGAAAAACAGTGTAATTAAGAGAAATGACCCATTTACTGCAATAGCATTCATAGCAGTTACAAAGAGAAGTCTGGGAGAAGTGGCTGTGCAGACAACATGGAATCAAAAGACCAACATTTCTTAAACCACTTAATCCTCTTATGAATGCCCTTGAAAATGGTATAAAACATTGAACTGCTCACTACTCAAGTAATACATTTTGACTTAGACACACAGTTTCAGAGCACAACACAGTACCATTACAGCAGACATTAAAACTCTGTTACTGGTCTACATATGCTGGGATTAATGCCGGTGCACATAAGATCTCTTTTGGCTTTTCCCAGTTAGGGGTGGCCACAGCAGATCACTGGTCCACAGATTGATTGGCAGTGGTGTTTTTACAGTGTTGAGTTGCCAGCCTGGTGCCCATCCTTCACAGATATTTTCCCTAATTTCTCAATGATCGTTGGTGTGGTAGATCACAAAATACTTTTAACACATCATAAAGAGGCTGGCTTTGTTCCACAAGTACCACACTGGTTTAACAACTGCCTCTTTCACCCCACAGAAGCAGCCACCCGGCAGAGTAGAATCTCCACACCTTGTCATGTGAAGACAGGAATTCACACTTGACCACCTCTGTCTGCAGTATATTTATGAACAACATGTTTTACCATACTGGAAGGCTTTCAGTAATACAGTATGTTAATGATTCAATGCTTTTACACAGCTCAGATAATATCATTGATTTTACTAAAACCTTATTGTATGGATCTGATACAATTGTTTGTTTGTTTGTGTCTTTTGGCTTTTCCCGGTTAGGGGTCGCCACAGCGGAACTCCGGTCCGAAAATGATTGGCAGTAGATTTTTACGTGCTGGCTTGCCGGGCCTAACGCACAACCTTCAACGAAGGAATGGCCATTCACACATGTCGCCACACAGAAGATGCTCTAACTGAGAATCGAACGGGCAACGTCTAACTGTGAGGTGACAACGCTACCACAGCACCACCACCACAGTATGCATCTGATGCAATTCTTACTGTGTTTTCCCTATTGTACAATTGTATGGATCTGATACAATTGTACAATAGGATAAACACAGTAAGATACTAGTTAATAAGAAAAAGAGCAAAGCAATGTAGTCATCCACCCTGAAACTACTGTCCTTCCGCCAATTTCTCCACCTCACTCTAAATGCATCTCTAACCTTGTACTCCTACCTCTTCCTTCCTTCCTTCATTACATTTGCTATTTAATACCCTGTCGCTACTTCCTTTCCCCCCTCTCTTACCTATCTAGACTCAATCTGACTACCCCAAAATAACTAACTTTATCAAGTCTGTCTAATAGGCCACCTCTGCTTTATTTCCTTCATATCTTCATCTAACCATTTGTATATTTGCTTTCTAAACCCTAAAACAACTAGATACTATTCATATAAAATAATATGTAACTGGTTTCATAATCTTTTGCTGATTATAAATTATTTTGTACTATGCATTTAATATGATATTGTAACACGTTTCATAATCTTTTGCTGATTGTAAATTATTTTTGTAAAATTCTTTTCCCTGAGAAGCTTTTCTCCCCGGGTCTCTGCTGAAAATGAGCCAAAAGCTCAGTCAGACTAACCCGGTTAACAAATGTAAAATAAATAAATAAATAAATAAAATGTGCTTTAAGAACCAAGTTATGAATGTCAGCTCCAAATGCTCACAGCTGCATTTGGACACACTTCCAGTAGAAGCTTGTAGATATCTTGATCTGATTACTGACTACAAATGAAGCTTCAAAGATCAACAGGCATTACAGCCAGGGAAACACATCAAAAACTAAGGTCACTGTACAGAATTAGGTGTAACCTTACAAATGAAACGACACTTAGTTGTTCAAGTTGCTTTTAAACGAAATCTGATTTATGGATCGTTTTGTTTGTTTAATTATGATGCACATGCACTCCTTCAGTTACGCCTCAATATCTATAAGGTATAACCAATTACAGTGCAGCTGTCAAAATGGCAACCATTAAGGGATTTTTCATTTAAGCCTTGCAAAGACACATTCAAGTTTTCTCATATGCCCAGGAGTAGAACTGCAAAGGCAAGAAGTGTCACTCGCATAAGTGAAATAATCCCTCATTAGCCTGTTTCCCTTGGAAATCTGATGCATCCTGGCATGTTGCCAGTCTCTACTGACGGTGCAATGTTGGGACTCTCATCCGAAGACATGTTCTTCACTTCCGCTCCCACCTCCTAGAAGAAGGAAACAGTCTTATCCTTATCGCTCTTCTCCTATCTCAGCCAACCTGTCTAGCACCTGGGTTGCTAAAGGAATCCATATCACCAGGGACCGTCCCTCTGTGGTGCAGAGCATGGAGCACTGGTTAGGAGTGATGTTGATAAGAATGCGTGTGGAAAAACGAAAATGACTTACAGAGAATAGTCAGCTGTGTAGCAGTTAGCTACTCAGTTCTACATCGCTATGATGTGCTAATCAGATTAAGATGGATGAGTCTGAAAAATAAGACACATTCTACAACTAATTTACTTTTACACATAGGTCAGTGGAAAAAATAACATTCTGACATGCCAAACATGTTAAGATGGTACCAAACTACTATATGTTTGAGGCAGTTAAATATACTTAAAAAATCTGCCAAGTTAGAGGACAGATCATCAGGTGCCATTTACCCTTTTAGTAGAAGAGCTATCCACACAGAAAAAAGATACAGAGCTAGTCATTATGAGCTTAACAAAGGCACACTATATTATAATAAATGTTAAAAGTGAGGAGTAACTTAGCAGAAGCAATTCCAGAACAACATCCTGTACAATTAACAGATCAAGAAAATGTGGGTTGTAAATTACTTCTTAAGTCTGCCACTGTAGCTTATAACTGCCTACTTCATACAACAAACTTTAATGGAAGACTAAGAGATATGCATGTGCAGTAACATTATTGTACAAAGCCATGGGCAGTAATATTACTGTTTGACAAAATAGGCAGTAATACTATTATATGAAGCTATGAGCAGTAATATTACTGTTTGATGCTATAGGCAGTAATATTACAGTTCAAGATATGAGCAGCAATATTACTGTTCAACACTGGCAAGTAATGTTACTGTTCAAAAGCTATGGACAGTAATATTACTGTTCAAAGCTCTAGGCATTAATATTACTGTAAGAAGCTATAGGCAGCAATACTACTGTTCAAAACTATGGACAGTAATATTACTGTATGAAGCTAGGGTCTCTAATATTACTGTATGAAGCTATGGGCAGTAATTTTACTGTTCAAAGCTATGGGCAGTAATATTACTAAATGAAGCTATGGGGAGTTTTACTACTGTTAAAAGCTATGGGCAGCAATATCACTGTTCGATGCTATTGGCAGTAATATTATTGTTCAAAGCTATGGATATTAATCTTACTGTCTGAAGCTATGGGCAGTAATATTACTGTATGAATCTATGGGCAGTAATATTACTGTTCAAGGTTATGGGCATTAATATTACTGTTTGATGCTATGGGCAGTAATATTACAATTCAAAGCTATGAGCAGTAATATTATTTTACAAAGCTGTGGGCAGTAATATTTCTGGGTGTAGCTATGGACAATAATATTACTGTATGAAGCTATGGGCATCAATTTTACACTTCAAAGCTATGGGTAGTAAAATTACTGGTCAAAGCTATGGGTATTGACATTACTGTATGAAGCTACAAAAGTTATGGGCATTAACACTACTGCATGAACCTATGGGCAGTAATACTACTGTACAAAGTTATGGTCATTAATATTATTTGATGCTATGGGCAGTAACATTACTGTTCAAAGCTATGTGCATTAATGTTACTGTACAAAGCCATGGGCTGTAATATTACTGTATGAAGCAATGGTCTATAACTGTACACAGCTATGGGCAGTAATATTATTGTATGCAGCTATGGACTGTAATATTGCTGTACAAAGCTATGGGCAGTAATATTACTGTATGAAGCAATGGTCTATAACTGTACACAGCTATGGGCAGTAATATTATTGTATGCAGCTATGGGCTGTAATATTGCTGTACAAAGCTATGGGCAGTAATATTACTGGGTGAAGCTGTGGCCTGTACTATCCGAAGCAATGAGAACTGAAACAGATTTACCTTTAGTGAAGATGCTAAGAGAATGAATGGAAAGGGAAATGTCATAGAGTAACAAGAATCATAAATGTAA
Organism: Protopterus annectens; assembly: GCF_019279795.1. NCBI lineage: Eukaryota > Metazoa > Chordata > Ceratodontiformes > Protopteridae > Protopterus > Protopterus annectens. Next base: position 798,691,586 of record NC_056746.1, read on the forward strand.
AACTACACTCTAACCTGAAGCATTATTGTATTACAGATGTAATACATGCGCATAACTTGTTTTCAATGTTTTGCTTTTGAGTAAACAGAATATATTTGTGTAATGTTTTACTGCTGTTTACACTAGGAAACTTTTCCCTGTCTGGGTCCCATCTGAAAATGAACTCCACCCAATAAGGTTAAAATGAAACATAAACAGACAAATGCTGCTGTTTTAATTACTGTGTTTTTCTGCATTGGCACCATTTGCATAGATGTGCAGCTTTGTAAATAATTTGGATTCTACTTTTTAAAATCTGCAATTAGTCTACAGCTATGATTTTACACCAACATTAACACTTTCTGCTAAAGGGGTGGCCCACTATACACAGTACCCACTTATTGTAATGCCATTTTCATGCCAGCCATGGGGTACTGACTGGCCACCTTCTCAAAGTACTACAGTAAGCATGGTACTCCATAGCATGTAATATGTAGCACTTACAGTAATACCTAACTATTTATATCTATCAATATATACATGCAAACTATGCACACAAGTAATATGGTTGAAGACCATACCTCTCAACTGTCCAGATTTTCACAGCATGTCCAGATTTTTCACCCATATCCTTGGTCTGTTTCTCATAAAAATAGTGGTTTTCTGGAAATCATTAAGGATTGAGGCCAGTAAATAATGATCCACATTTGAGTTTCTGACTTTATATCTTTTATAAAGTGCATGATAACACAGAACCTTTTATTTTAACAACTTTCTAAGTTTATAACAGCAATATTTAAAAAGTGTCCCTATTATTTCTGGCTTTGTCCAGATTTCTTCTGCTAAGAAGTTGAGAGGTATGTATGAAGGCACTTTTTGTTGACTAAGGGACAGCTGATGTCTTTTAGTTGGCTACAAGATAATCAATCAGGACTACTGCCTGTAGGCAGTTAAAGGAC